>NC_089813.1:7986922-7991922 GCF_029633855.1 Hoplias malabaricus | reverse complement strand
AGAACTGTATTGAGTGGCGACTTCAAAAACTAAATTAATCTTCAGTGGTCAAAATAGGGTGGCACGGTGGCGCAGCAGGTAGTGTTGTCACACAGCTCCAGGGGCCTGGAGGTTGTGGGTTCGTTTCCCGCTCCCGGTGACTGTCTGTGAGGAGTGTGGTGTATTCTCCCTGTGTCTGTGTGGGTTTCCTCCGGGTGACTGTCTGTGAGGAGTGTGGTGTATTCTCCCTGTGTCTGTGTGGGTTTCCTCCGGGTGACTGTCTGTGAGGAGTGTGGTGTGTTCTCCCTGTGTCGGTGTGGGTTTCCTCCGGGTGACTGTCTGTGAGGAGTGTGGTGTGTTCTCCCTGTGTCTGCGTGGGTTTCCTCCGGGTGACTGTCTGTGAGGAGTGTGGTGTGTTCTCCCTGTGTCTGCGTGGGTTTCCTCCGGGTGACTGTCTGTGAGGAGTGTGGTGTGTTCTCCCTGTGTCGGCGTGGGTTTCCTCCGGGTGACTGTCTGTGAGGAGTGTGGTGTGTTCTCCCTGTGTCTGCGTGGGTTTCCTCCGGGTGACTGTCTGTGAGGAGTGTGGTGTGTTCTCCCTGTGTCTGCGTGGGTTTCCTCCGGGTGACTGTCTGTGAGGAGTTTGTGTTCTCCCTGTCTGTGTGGGTTTCCTCTGTGTGCTCCGGTTTCCTCCCACAGTCCAAAAACACACGTTGGTAGGTTGATTGGCGACTCAAAAGTCTCAGTAGGTGCGAGTGAATGTGTGTGTCTGTGTTGCCCTGCGAAGGACTGGCGCCCCCTCCAGGGTGTCTTCCTGCCTTGCGCCCAATGATTCCAAGTAGGCTCTGGACCCCCCTGCGACGCTGAACTGGATAAGGGTTACAGATAATGATAATGAAATGGTCAAAATGGCAGTGGTGCGCTAGGTTTTTCATATCAGTTTGTGTTATCAGGGTGTAGTACACTGTAGGAAGAGCAGGGGGCGATAGCAACTGTTGGCTGGATGCACCATCAAAGAAGTTAACTGTAACTATATTATTTTTCATCTTCATCGTCTTCTACAACGATGAACGAAAAGAACGTCAACAGAGGGATCAGAAAAAGCTGAGTGTCTGTGGCTGGATTTTGCAGCACTTCAAAGTGACGAGTTTGTTTACGCTGGTTTTACGGGACTTTTATGGGGAACTGGAGTAATAACAGGAATGTTGACAGAAGCGAGAGAGAGAGAGAGAGAGACAAACTAAAATGAAGATAAGCAAAAAAAAACATAATAATAATCAGCTTTTTTGCGGTTTTGATTTTTAAACTCAAATTAGTACAAATTATACCCAGCTTTGAAGGTGTTTGTTCCCTGGAGTAATACCAAGTAGAAAATCAATGCAAAATATAATCTGATCAAGCCAAACTTCAGCATAAGGCTGTGTCTACCTCCTCCTACCTATCTGTCTCCTCTCTGTAGTTGCTCTCCCCGTCTCTTTGGAGGGGAAAGTTGAGCCCCCCCACCATTACCCCTGTGTTCCTGTCAGGATTAGTAGGCCGTTAGACACATGCAACGCAGGAAATACCTTAACTGGTCTCTTCTGAGGTCACCATGGTTACCCTACCCAGGAACCTGCCACTACAGGCCTCTTGAATATTTTCTCTTTCCCCCTGTCTCTCTCGCTCTCTCTCTCTCCCTCTCCTGCTCCTTCTGCCACTCTCTGAGCTCTCCTTTGTTTGCGGGGCTTTGTTTGTAGAGTTGGTTGTAGTGACAAAGGGTGAGTTTCTGCTGCCTTGTCACCGGCCAATAAAATGTCCAGTATTGGTGGGTGTGATCACTGGGTTTAAAATGAAAATGCATGTGAAAGCAAATGTAGGCATACATACATTTTATTATTTATTTTCGATGTACTAATGAGCTTCCCGGGGGGTGGGGGGCATCAAGCTATAATGCCTTGCTCTTTCCTTTTTGGGAATCTTTAACATTCAAACCCCACCTCACGAATCCGAGGCGCCACCAATTGAATTAAACTGGATCCAATTAACATTTGAATATGAAGCAGTTGGCATTTGCGCTATTCTAAATTCTCACCTCTGCCTTTTGTCATTCAAGCAGCAACAATTAGCATGTGACATAAGGATGTCCTATTGCACAAGGGAGTCTTTTCTAAGGGGCTTAGAAGAGAGACCCCCTGCTGTCTGCTGTTTGTGTGCCCCAACAAGAACCATTTGCCCCTAAGTGGCCGGATTGACTTTCTAGTCATTTGGACACAGTCGGATCACAGGGGGGGGTCTGGCGTGGGGTGTGGGGGGTTGGGATATCCTGCTGATGACCAATGCACCAATGTTTTTGTGTTGACCACCACAGTGCGCTCTTGAGAAACGAAGAAATTCTACGTCCCCTGCCCCTCGCCGTCGTCAGGAGCGATAGGGGGCTCAGGTGGCCGCCACCATACCTCCCTTCCCTTCCCCTCCCTTTCACTTTCAGCCCACAATTGAATTTGGGCTCCCTCTTAGGCTTTATCTGACAATTGGCTCTTGACTAATTCAAGCCCAGATTGGATTTTACAGGATCACGGCTTTGAGTAAAGTATTTACAAGCCAGAGTTTCTGAAGCCAGGAAACACAAACCGGAGTTTGGGATTTGATCAAGGAGATTGGACGGCTGATGTTTTGAGGTGGTGCTCATGAAAACCCATGTTTTTTTTTCCTGATTGCCACCAAAATAAAAGTCATGAAAGATGACCTTTGGACATTAAATTGGCTGAACCATGACATATGTTCCTGTGTGATGAGATTGTCAAGCCAATACACCACAGGATACGTAGGCTATAGCGTTTACTCTTTTTCTCAAATGTGGATTGCTGGAAAATCAAATCTGACTCGGCCAGACAATGAAGATGTGTTGTTGTCATCTAGAAAAATGGACAACAACAACGTGGATGTTATTCGAACGTTGAACTGGATATGGTGTGGCATGATGCTTTTACATGTACCGCACAGTTCCAGGGTCCTGGGGTCGTGGATTCAATCCCAGCCTTGGCTCACTGTTTGTGAGGAGTGTGGGGTGTTCTCCCTGTGTCTGCATGGGTTTCTTCCAGGTGCTCTGGTATCATGTTAGTAGGTGGCCTGATCGTGGATCATTGTCCACAGGTGTGAATGAATGGGTGATTGGGTAAGCGTGTGATCGACTGCCCCACTGTCAAGTGTGTCCTTCTCATGCGAAAATTGAATAAGCTTTGTTTAACATAAATAATGTAAAACTTAATATTTCTTATAAATATTCATTATCACGGTCTTCTATTGAAATAATTCCACCATTAACTTCATTATCATTTGACTTGCTTTTACTTATTTTTTTATTAAATCATTGTCATACTCCATTTTCAGCAGAACCTTAAGAAAAAGTATCAAATGTATTGATTCCTCTGTTTACGTTTTCTGTGGTCTTTTCTAATGCTTTGTCTGCTTGTTGTTTGCAGTTATTTCGGTGGACTCCAAACCATACACATTATATATTGGAGAGAAGCTGGAGCTGAACTGCGGAGCTAAGGATGAATATCAGGAGGTGAGCTGGACCAAAGACCAAGTTCCCATCGTCAACGGGGAACACACTCATCTACGTAACGGAGCTCTGGAGATCGAGGGTGTAGAGCCCGCGGATTCTGGCCTCTACGCCTGCCTCGCTCATGGCCCAATGGGAAACCACACAGAGCTTTTTAATGTCAACGTCACAGGTGAGGAACAGAGTCAGGAGAATGTTTCCAGATCAAACACCAGACGGGGCCAAGTCTGGCTTAGTGCATGGAGAAATTAATGCTGAAACATCTCATTGTGGCTTCTTTTAGTATTTTCAAAAGTGTACTGATGCTGAAAAGACAAAACTTCAGAAATTGAAACCGTTGGAAGCAATATAAAAATGGGCTGTATTTATGACCTAAAATAATATAGGGCCTGCATACTTTTAAATTCTTAATTATTTATTTCTATTTTGTCTCTACCAGATGCCCTCGCTTCTTCAGAAGATGAAGATGATGATGAGTCTTCTTCAGAGGAAACAAAACAGTCCAGCAGCCAGAAGCTACTCTCCAACAGCCAAGAGCTACTGCGTGAGTCTGCACGCCTTCACACCTGATCTGCAGTGCTATAAATATCTATACTCTAACCTGAATGAGCTCTAACCCTGATTTACTGAGCTTGGGGTCTAGGTTTAATGGCACCTTGCACCATTTTGCTAAGTACTTGGCATGAAGTACTATCCAATCAGGATTATGTTAAATAATTGTGGAATTTTGGTGGATTTGGTGGATGGTCCTGGGGTGATAGCCAGTAGAATATTTTCACCTGAGTAGCTCACAGTAGTCTTGAGGAATGTCCCTAGCCTAGGGCTGTGAGATGATAGCTTTTCATTCCATTGGCTGGATTTGGTTTGGTGTCTACACAGTTAAAACACATGGATCCTACTACAGTTTAGTTTCAACTTGAATTGCTTTTGGTTTGTGGGTTGAATTAGTGTCTAAAGAGAAAGGCTTTCGACTTATTTTGCAATAAATATCAGTCATAAATTTGCTTGTAGTTCCTCAATGAATCAGTTTATGCTCCATAGAGTAGGTCACCTACATTGGGGCGTCCATAATTAAACTTCATTTAATACAGAATCTCTAATGCATCCTGACCACCAGCTGATTTCTAACGTGATGTAGGCAGCTATTTGTTGCTCCGTTAACATAACCATAAAACTGAGTCAACCATTTCCCACCCCAACTAAACACCAGTGATCTCTCCAGAAAGTGGAGAACTAGAAGTTTTGCTTATTTGTAAAAGCCTCACTCTTTTGTTGTAAGGAATGTAACTATCAAAATGGGACTTTAAACCTTGGATTTTCAGCCCTGCCTCAGATCGCTCTGTAAATATGAAGCTACCTGCTTGAATGTAATCTCTTGCATTCTTGTGCCCCCTTCCCTCTGTTTTGCTCCATTTCATTTCCTCATCTCTCGCTCCTTATCCCTTGTTCCTCTGTGCCCCCCTCCCCCTCCTCCTCCTCC
>NC_089813.1:7746922-7981922 GCF_029633855.1 Hoplias malabaricus | reverse complement strand
GGATGGATAGATAGATGGATTTGGATAGATAGATTTGGATGGATTTGGATAGATGGATTTGGATGGATTGATGGATAGAGATTTGGATAGATAAATAGATAGATAGATTTGGATGGATGGATAAGGATAGATAGATTTGGATAGGGTTCAGACAAGATGTTAGAACAGTTCTGTGTGGAGCGAGAGGTGCTGGTCAGATTTTACATCACAAGGCATGTCACAGATTAGATACCTTCCCAACGGCTGTGCTGTAATTTGTCCGTTTCAGGCAGCTCTCGTTGTTTTGAGCATTTAACCCCAACCCCAAATGGAAATTAACCTCTTCCTGTTCATGCAGGTGCGAGACCAATTGTGGTCGATCATAATGGACTCCGTGGTGCCCTCAGACAAAGGCAACTACACCTGTGTTGTGGAGAATAAATACGGCAGCATCAACCACACCTACCAGCTGGACGTTGTCGGTGAGTTCAACAGTTTTCAGTGTCTATATCTACATAGTGTTTTCAGTTAAAATAAAATATATAATAATATTTAATTTTTTAGACAAAGAATTTGGGCTATGATTTCACTGTCATCGCACCTTTGGAGCCAACCCTGTAGTGAACTGTCTCTCAGTTGTTAAATCTTGTCTGGTTTTAAATCACTGAATTGATCTTTGCCCTTCAAGGCTTCAGCTGATTAGTCAGGTGCTTGATGATCCTCAGAAAAGGGCTTGAGAAGCCAAGCACACCATTAACTGTGTTTAATCAAAGGTAAATGTGTGTTTGCCATGAAGGTAATGCAGTGTTAGTTCAATACCGTTAATGGCTAACACTGCTTCACGGGAGTAAACAGATGTAATGGTGGATCCTTCAAACTGTGCTCATGGCAGTGAGAAAAAACTGTGTGTAAATGGGTGTGTGTGTCAAGGACAGGATTGTTCTGTATTGATGGAGCATATTGAGTAGGACATTGGAAAGATGAAGTGTGTTTATTTGGATAGTCGTGTGTGTGTGAGAGCGGGAGAGTGAGTGGTTTTTGTCAGGATGAAGTCAGAGCATTTGGAATAAATTAGTACAGGCGTGCTGATTGGCTGGCACACTTGTGATTTACGCACACTGCGAGTGGCCCATAAATCAAAGCCACACCCCTCTGGACTCAAATCTTCTTAAAACAGGCCGTGACATCACTTAACCAAATAAGAATGCACCGCAAGAAATACTTGCACAAAACAACATTCAAATCTGTTTTGCTTTTTTTGTTTAGCGTCAGATGCTAATTTTGCTACACACCATCAGTTAGCATTGAGCACATTAATCGTCACACTTGCTGGTGACACTTTATCGTTGAGCAACATTCATAAGACTACATGACACGTCTATAAGGGATTTCTTGAGGCCTACTACATGAAACCTTAATTAAGGCTGCTTTGGTCATTTTGAAAGGCTGTTTGTTGTGACAGCTAGCAGCAAGGCTTTATATACGTCTATGGAGGTTTATGTCTCTTGTCATTAAAGGCTGTGTAGGTGCTTTTTTTGCCTTTCAAATAGCCCCTAATAAGTTGTACATCAGCAAGTGTTTTTTGCTCTTTACACTAGAAAATCTCATAAGACTATCGTGTAGGTGAGGTGAGCATACTTTAATCAAGATTAATCAATAGCTGCATTTTTTATTTTTATTGTGTTCAAAGTGCTTCTTTAATCACGCAGTTTACAACATGATAACCAGTGACTCTGAACTTCTAGAGCAAAACTACTGCTACTCCTTCTTCAAAACTTTCTTAAACCCTTTCTTAAACATCAGATAGGCTTTGGAGCAGCCACAGTCTGGAGGTTCAAAAGCTAGAGTCCTCATAGACTGTGTGGGAGATTATAATGGGATAAAGGATCAGTGTAATGTATGGCTTTAAACAGAGTGTGGAATGCGACTGAAGTATGGAAGACTTTCTGTGTGCCAAGGAGGTGTTATTTATACAGTTAACCCCCTCCCAGACTGCTAAGTAGTGGATGACTGCCCTTACCTTAGATGAGCAGTGTTGAAATAGGGCACTATTTGAGTAGACTGTAATCTAATCTCAAGATAGTCTGGCTGTAATGCATAATTGTTGTTGTTGGCTGCTTGTTAAGCTATCATTTTCACAACTAACATTTTTTTTCCCCCTCTTTTCTCGCCCCTGTGTGTGTTCCAGAGCGTTCCCCCCACAGGCCCATCCTTCAGGCTGGCCTTCCTGCAAATCGAACAGTGGTAGTGGGCAGCGATGTGGAGTTTGAGTGTAAAGTCTTCAGTGACCCTCAGCCTCACATCCAGTGGCTCAAACACATCGAGGTGAATGGCAGCAAAGTGGGGAGTGACGGGAACCCCTACGTCCGAGTATTAAAGGTGAAAACAAGCACTATTTTAATCAGTCTGCTTCACAGAATTTCATAATGCCCTAGGTAATTACATTTAATTTAATTATAATGAAATGTCTATGGGTTCACACGTTAAAAATGTCATAGATAATATAAATACAATGTTTAATTAAAAAAATTATGTACCTTTCAAGGCTAACAAACGTAAATCGGCTTTCTTTTGAAATGGGTTAAAATGTGCCTTATTCATTATGCAGAAGTGTCCACACTCTTTATGATGTCACAATGGTTGTATAGGTGTATACACAGTGTATGTTAAAGTATGTTTTTCTTGACGTAACTAAACATTCTGTTTTTGCAGCTAAGTTTTAAATATGAATTGAGTAGTAAACAGTACACTGTAAAAAAATATATTGTAAATTTTACAGTAAAATACTGGCAGCAGAGTTCCCAGCCATTTACCGTATTTTTACAGTAACACTACTGTATTTCAAATTTACAGCATATTACTGTAATTGAGTAATACAATAATTTACTGTAAATACTGTGATTTACAGTAAAATAGTGTAGCAGACTTGCTGTAAATTTACAGCAATTTTTTACAGTGTATGTTTTGAAACCTTAACAGCAGGTCTAAAAAAGAGAGGAAATATTCAAGTATTCATGATGTAGGCCCATCAAATATTCTTTTATTGCATTAAAAATATCTGATCTTGGGAAAAGTGCAATGGACTGCAATAGCTAGCCCAGCCTATTTGCTATGAATGTTAGCTATAGCTAAGGTACGTCATTGAAAACTTTAATGAAGATTAATAGCATGAATATTTTCCCTCTAAACACAATTTATTTTCCATTAAGCACAGCTAGGTTTTAGTTGCCAGGCACTTGATGATATGTAATATTATGTTAACCATTGTTTTAGGTTGTCGATTGTTTGCCCATGACATGTATGCCCATGTCCTATTTTCACTTTGTCTGCCACACTATTTGTCAAACTGCATCGTCTGGGGCGAACAATTCTGTCCGGAAACTGATCCAGATGAGGGGAAAATATGAGCCGCTTTCTTGGCCAACCATAATCCACTTTAACGGAAATGGCCCATTTACCCCACCTTGTCCCTATCTGGTCACTGCGGTAACCAGTGACAGTTGGGTTCTCCACCCACTTGGGTGATTTATTTATTTTTTTAACCTTGACCTCTGTTTGACCTCCGCAGCACTCTGGGGTCAACAGCTCGGACACGCAGGTGCTGACACTGTACAACGTGACGGAGGAGGAGAGTGGGGAGTATATTTGTAAAGTGTCCAATTATATAGGCCAAGCCAACCAATCAGCATGGCTCACCGTCACTAAATACGCCTCCACAGGTAAAACCCTCACCTACAGGAGCCTATAGGGGACAAAATGATGGAGACTGTAGGATAGACACAGGAGTTAGCAAATATTAGGTGCCAAAATTAACACATCCCTCCCTCCCTCCCTCCCTCCCGCCGTTTTTCCCTTGGTGCCCCGGACTGTGAATGATGCCATGGAAAAACCCAGCAGAGCTGACTGGAAGTGTTTGAGTTTGAATTTATATTGGACTCACTCATTCTTTTTTCTTTCTTCGTCCCCTGTTCCCCTGTGCCCTCCTAATAAGGGAACGTTTCATGCCCTCTGTTCTTTTGATTCAGAGTGTTATGGACTTGGTCAGAGACCAGGTCTCTGAACTTCTTCACCGAGCTGAAGGGGCTGTTTTTCCAACCAGTCATCTTCTCTCATGCTCGTTCTTGTCTCTTCTCTTTCTAACTTTTTTTTTTCTCACCCATTTTTCCCCACCCCCCTCTCTTTTCTCCATTTTCTTTTGTAGTCTTTTTTTAATCACTTAACTTTTTTTTTCTCTCTGCTGTTATTACTTCTTTTTTCTTTCTCTTACTCTCTCGTCTTCGATTCTTTCTCTCCTCCCTTTTTTGCCATATTTGCTCTTATTTTTCCAGTTCTTTCTCTCTTTCTCTCTCTCTCTATGCTGTCTTCTGTTTCTCTCAGTCTACATTTTTTTTCTCTTAGTCTCTTTCTTTCCTTCAGTTGTTCACACCTTGTTTTGTCGGTCTTGTTGTATGTTTACTCCTACTTTCCTCTTCTTCTGTTTCTGTTTAGTCTGTGTTGTTGTGTTGTGTTTATTGCCATTTTCTCAGAGTTCCCTCTCTGCTGGGTACAGTTCCATGAGGCCCATCTTGTGCATGTAGTGATGGACTGTAGGTGGGTCAACGTCCACCACACCTTTTCCAGATTTGATTCCTTGACCATAGGTGTGGGTTTCTTTAGCAGGTGGAGCGTTTTTTTTCCCTCCCTTTCTTTTTTTACTAACCAAGGTTTAATCATCAGCAGGTCAGCGCTGGAGCCAGCATCAACTGGGAGTATTATTACTATTACTCCTGGAAATACACCCTGGAAGGAAGCTTTCCATGATTATTCCAGTTTCTTCTTGTTCTTCTGGGTGCTCTTTCTCAAGAACTTGCTTTTTCTCCAACTTAGTCTCATCCCTCGATGAGAAACCTCTTATCTTCCTCTGTTTCTTCTGGGTTCTTTTCCGGTGGTCTCCTGCTTCATCCTCTGGTTCTTCTCTCTTAGACGGCAGGCCTCAACACCACGGATAAGGATATGGAGGTGCTGCAGCTCAGGAATGTGACTTTAGAGGACGAGGGGATGTACACCTGCTTGGCTGGCAACTCTATTGGCAATTCCCATCACTCTGCATGGTTGACTGTCTATGAAGGTATCTACGGTTCTTTTGGTGTCTTTTTCGGTTGACTTCTTTTCTCTCTCTCTTTCTCTTTGTCTGTTTACCACCAGTTCACACAAATGGCCTTTGTTCAGTTGCACCAGCCATAACAAAGCGCAAATTAAACTGGATTGCCAACAGTTTATATCAATAAGCTCAATTTAAGTTGTTTGTTTTGAAATTCCTGCCTTCAGAAATCCAGTAGGAAGCAACAGTTATGGTAACCAGACATCCAAAGTGTTTCCAGTCTCTAAATTGTGACGTGTCGCAGCCTCCAGTTCCTATCTAACACACTGAAAAGCAAACAAACTCTACAACGAATCAACCAATCACGAACCAAACCAATGATTATGAATTATAGAGTAATCAGGAAAACAACATCAGTACAGTTTCCCTTTAATAAACCAATCAGGAGCTGCTGCAACTATCTTTGCAGGCACAGATTATTTCAAGCCATAACAGTGGTGTAAGCCTTAGATAAATGAAACGCACAAAAGCTACATTTACACTGTTAGTAAACCCAGGGCTATTCAATCACTCTTCATATTGCTGGTCTGGAAGCATATGATTACTGTTTAGGTCTTTAATGAGGAGGCTGATATGGATGAAACTCGAAGTAAGATTGGGTTTACTCGTGGTTAACCCATGTCAACCCACTGTGGTGTTTGAATGCTATTGCTAGCCATATCCTTTACACTGGCCCAATCCTCCAGTTTGACCGTAGCGCCAGTTGTGATTGTGTTGCATCCGAAAAGGACCATCCTGTGTGGAGGCCACTTCCCCTGCGTGGTTCCACCACTCTTCCGTGATGTATGGAAGAAGGTTGAACCATGATGATGTTTTCTCTTCTTTCTCTTTTTGTTGAAATGGAACTAATGAGCCAAGACCAACCACTTCCACCATCTAAACTGAATTAGAGGTTCTTAATTAGATTCACTCGATGCCTGTTGTGGCATATCATTGTGGACTATGTTACAACATTGCTATTGCCTTTTTTTTGGTGCGTGTGTATGTCTTGGGCGTGGAGCATGGTGTGGATTACCACAAAGGATATTTATGACAGATTCCCTGTAAGGAAGTAAAAGAATAGAACCAGCTGTATTCAAAACTCACTTCTGTTGTAGGCCAACGGGCAGATGCTGTATAAAAAGTAGAGGGGACCATGTCCAAACCATTGTCTGTGGTATTCAACCTTATACTGCAGTTTCATGTATGGCATTTTTAAAATGCTATATTCCAAAGTATAGGCTGAAGCAGCATGAGCAGTATTACTCAAGGAATGTGGTATTGATCTGGCCTGGCTGTGTTCCATTTCTAAACTTTGTTTTCCTTTTTCTAATTAACATATTTCAGAAGTTTTCAAAATAACATCCAGGTTGAGCATGAAACTTGACAAAAACCGCCAAAGAGTGCACCATGCTGAAGTCATTTCTTTTTGAGAAATGAATACCCAGCATTCTCTTTGGGTTTGTGCTGATAAATGACCCCTTGAAGGGCTCAGGTCCATTTTAATACTTTGGAATGGATTTGGTTTATCAAGCTGTTTGTCAGTTAAAGCCTCAACACTGGGGAAAGCTGGGTACTTTTGTGTATATGGTGTTGGTGTTTAACTAAAATGGGGTTTTAGGACATGTCTCTTCCTGTTCTTTGGCAGTTGCTTTCCAAAAATACTTTAGATTTGAAGTCCAACATTGACCATTACACAACAGTACAGTCACATCCAATAAGAACACACTGAGTTTTATTTTGTTAGCATCTGTTTAGCTATGATTCAGACAATGTGTGTTGTATTTTTGTGAGGAATTGTTCATGCATTGTTCATTGTTGGGTTTTTTTGGGTCCTGAGTACACATATCCAATTCTTATTAAACCAGAGCCTTAAGGCTACAGAAAATGACTTCCTTAGACTAAGAAATGGCTTTATCATCCAGATTTATCATGTAACATTAGCCCATGACCTAGCTGGCTTATTATGCACTGCTGACATGTACCATCTCCTGGATTTACAGGAGAATACAGCCTCCTGGCCAACACATGCCAATGAATATAGTTTATGTTCCAGTTTATAGTTTATCTTAAATGCCCACCTTAAATCAAGCCGCCTTCTTTTCTGCTTATGTAACAGTTTACATAGGGACATTTTTTGGTCTTATCTGTAGGTGAAGGCTGCCAAGTGTCATGAGCAGTAGTTTCCTTCTCTCTGCCACTGCATAAGCAGAAGAATGTGGGCTGAAACCTGATGCTTGAAAGACGTGATTATGGTGCTACAATAGGAGTTTGTGCTCTATGCGGTGTGGCAGTCATGTTAAAGACTCGGAGCATGCTTTTTTTCCCCCCTTTGCACTCCTTGGGGTTTGTGTATCTTTGTTTGGTTGAGTGTGTTTTGGGTGGGTTTGGTGGTCTTGTTTGGGGTGGGGGCTGGGAGGTGGTTATGTCGGGTTTTTGGGACGTATTGGCAACAAAGCAAGAGTCCCAACCTCACTCTTGGACAGCCGGTGTTAATGCAGCACTCCTAGCAAAAGCCCAAAAAGCATAAATTTACATTCATCCATGGTCTTTCCACAAGGAATCCAGTAAAGGATAAAGTGCTAATTTGCACCCGATAGCCAGCAAAAACACTAACTCCTCCAAGAATGTGGTTGTAGGCTAAGAACACCCTGCAAACCAAAGAGCATTCCAATGGTTAGAAGATGGAGAGGTCTATATCAGCAAAGGCCAATCTGTCCCATGGTTCAACAGCTCTAAACCCTGGCCCTGGAACTTGATTTGCTTTACGAATTTTGTATGGTAAATGATTTGATGAAGAAAAAAGAGCTAGTCATTCTTGTGGAAATGTTTCCTTTAGCAGTGACAAAATTAAGACAATATTTTTGTAGTGTATCAATATTTTCATTATTAAAAACATGAATATTTTATAGGTACTGTTTCAAATCTTTCACAACAGGTGTCAGTGTTGCTTGTGATTGGGTGTGGATTTTCTGTGGGTTTTTCTTCTTCTTAAATAAGAAAGAGCTCTTAATCTTAAAGTAAAATGTGTATCCTCGAATAGATAAATAGCCAGGGCCCCAGGACCAGGGTTAGGAACCATTGCCATTAAGGGATTTACTTTGGCTCTTTATGAGGCCAAGTTCATCACCCACTGTCATCTCGTTGTGTGCCGCACCCTCATGGCTTTTCCTCCCGAGCAGCCGTCCCCCCGACACCGCTGCCCAACCAGACTTACCTGGAGGTCCTCATCTACTGCGTGGGCTTCTTCCTCATCTGCATGATGGTGGTCATCGCTGTCCTGGTGAAAATGCACAGCACCGCCAAGAAGAGCGACTTCAACAGCCAGATGGCTGTCCACAAACTGGCCAAGAGCATCCCACTGCGCAGACAGGTAACAGAAAGTAGATAGGGGGTTTGATCTACTCTACTACCAAACACATTCAGCTCTGACAGGTTCAGGAAGTGTTGATATAAATAATGTTTCTATGATTGAGTCAACAATGTTGTTCCTCAACCTCCCAGTGAATTTACAGGGTTTGTTCTACAGAAGGTAGGTGCAAATATGTCAAGGACAACACGGTTCCGGGGGGGGGGGGGGGGGGGGGCACTCGGAACATTTCTATGATTAAATAATAGCAGTAATTATATTGATATTTATTTATATCACAAAACTGTTGCTAATTCCATGCACTGGATGGTGATAGGGTTGATATTTACTCACTAGGTTGAAGAAGTCTGTCCATTCACTAGTAGAATTACCAAGGTATTAGTTGGCAGGGTATTTTTTGAGGGTGAGATTGTAGCAGAAAAACAATGCAACTGTTTTAAATCACACCATAAACCAGTGCTTTTCGGATTTAAAAAGAAAATATTGAGGAAACTATATTGTGTTTAAACCGTTAGGTGTTTTGCCTGAACTTAATGGTTGAATGTGGAGTTGTAGACTGTGCTCTGTGCAGTACTGTGGTGTGGAGAGTAAGTTGAAGTGTCTCTGTGCAGGTGTCTGTGGACTCCAGCTCCTCTCTGCACTCAGGGGCTTTGCTGGTCAAACCATCCAGGCTTTCTTCCAGTGGCTCCCCCATGCTCTCAGGGGTCTCTGAATACGAACTGCCCCAGGACCCCCGCTGGGAACTACCTCGAGACAAGTAATACACACATGCATACGTGCACATCCACTTGGGTTCAATGATTTTGTCAACTGAATTCAGTTTAATCTTTCGCGTTCTCTCTCTTCTCTCTCTTTACAGGCTGGTGCTGGGGAAGCCTCTGGGTGAGGGCTGCTTTGGCCAGGTGGTCATGGGAGAGGTTCTGGGAATGGACAAAGACAAACCCAACCGCATTACCAAAGTTGCTGTCAAGATGCTGAAATGTGAGTGATTTTGAGAATTTGTTACCGTAAACTGAAGCACAAATCTGGACATGATGGAACCCAGATGATGTCCTTCTCCAAACAGAACTTGATGAGGGCAGTTTTGTTTACATCTGGATGCCACTTCTGTATTTTTTTTTATTTCCGTTGTGGGAAAGATGTCTTCCCAAGAGCATAAACTTAGACTGAGTCATTCATTCTCATCAGTATTCTGTGGTTGAGCTGCATTGTCTTTTCCTACAGTGCCTTTAGCTGGGTGGGCTATCATTTTTAAAAGTCTAAGGGTTTTTTGTTGTTGTTGTTGATGATGATGAAGCTGCTTACCCTCATCCCCTCACATTAAAGCGAATGGAGACCACCACTCATGGATTAGAATAATGAGAAAAATCCACCCAAGAATATATATCACTCTGGGATGTGTCTCTGGGCTGAAGAGTTGAAGGTTGCGTGACCTGTCACTGCTGGATACCTGTGTTAATTATGGTCTTTTTCCTTTTTTTTTATAAATCCTTTTTAGCTGATGCCACAGAGAAGGACCTGTCAGACCTGATCTCTGAGATGGAGATGATGAAGATCATTGGCAAGCACAAGAACATCATCAACCTGCTGGGAGCCTGCACTCAGGACGGTGAGAGGCTTTGCTGGTGTGATGGAGTGATTGATGAAGCACTGAGGTCAAGTCAGAATGGGGATCAATAGAATGGATGGAGGTCAATAGACCCTAATTTGGCAGGGCATGTTTTTTTTTTTTTTTTCAAGATTGCCAAAGACATATTGTGACTGGTGTCTATATTTGGAATATGATTGAACTTTCAAGTTGTTCAGTACAGTAATCCCTCGCTACTTCGCGGTTTTTCTTTCGCGGATTCGCTACTTTGCGGGTTTTTTCAAGGGGGCTTTATTATTATTTACATGTATTGTTCACGTCCACATCCGAAATGAATGAAATGAATGAATGAGTGAAATTTACTGACGCTGAATCACAGCTTAGTAATGACTCTATTAAAGAAACTGGTAGGATATCACATGTAGTTCCAGCTGAAAAACATTAGAGAATGACTGTTTAATGCTAAGGGTGGGTTGTTAACAGTAACAGGGAGGGTTTTAAAAGTCCAAATACTCGTTAAATAGATAAATATCTTTCCTCTACTTCGCGGAAATTCGTTTTTCGCGGGTGGTCTTGGAACGCATCCCCCGCGAACAACGAGGGATCACTGTACTCTATAAAACACCCCTGCGTGATATCTTTCAGGTCCTCTTTACGTGATCGTGGAGTTTGCCTCTAAGGGGAACCTGCGGGAGTATCTGAGGGCGCGTCGTCCTCCGGGGATGGAGTACTGCTACAACCCTGACCAGGTTCCTGTAGAGAACATGTCCATCAAAGACCTGGTGTCCTGCGCCTATCAGGTGGCCCGCGGTATGGAGTACCTGGCGTCCAAGAAGGTCAGAAATCCCGTTCCGTCTTTTCTTATGTGTGTAATGCTACAGTTAAAGTCAGAGCTCCACGGTTGTATTAATTGCGTGTGTCTCTTTTGATGTTCAGTGTATCCACAGAGATCTGGCAGCTCGTAATGTTCTTGTAACCGAGGACAACGTGATGAAGATAGCAGACTTTGGCTTGGCCAGAGACATCCATCATATTGACTACTACAAGAAAACCACCAATGTAAGTGGGCCATGACACACTGATTTTTCACTTTCACGTTTGTCGTTCCTAGAACTAAACACTCGTCCTCGTGCACTGAGCTGTTGTGTTTGAAACATTCAGCTTTTGAGGGGTTTCATCGTGTATTACCTCAACAGTTGGTTTACAGTGTATTACAGCAGACAAAATTAATCAATTGTGCAGCGATGAAGAGGTTAAACAGTTCAGGGCCCAGTTTCCCAAAAATGTCTTAGGATAGAGAGATACTTGTTTGACCATGCGTTCACGTAGACGGCCGACTGACTCGCTATAGACTTCCAAGTACAGGGGTTGGACAATGAAAGTGAAACACCTGGTTTTAGACCACAGTAATTTATTAGTATGGTGTAGGGCCTCCTTTTGCGGCCAATACAGAGTCAATTCGTCTTGGGAATGACATACACAAGTCCTGCACAGTGGTCAGAGAGATTATAAGCCATTCTTCTTGCAGGATAGTGGCCAGGTCTCTACGTGATGCTGGTGGAGGAAAACGTTTCCTGACTCGCTCCTCCAAAACACCCCAAAGTGGCTCAATAATATTTAGATCTGGTGACTGTGCAGGCCATGGGAGATGTTCAACTTCACTTTCATGTTCATCAAACCAGTCTTTCACCAGTCTTGCTGTGTGTATTGGTGCATTGTCGTCCTGATACACGGCGCCGCCTTCAGGACACAATGTTTGAACCACTGGATGCACATGGTCTTACTGGTGCAATGTGCAGTTAATGAAGATTGGCCACCAGGCTGCTCCAATTTAGCCATGAAACCTCCCACACTACAATGACAGGTGTTTCAGGTTCATTGTCTTATCCCTTTCCAATTAAAGTTCTGCAAAAAGTACTGACTGAATCTCTCTCATCTCAGGGTCGTTTGCCAGTGAAGTGGATGGCTCCTGAAGCTCTGTTTGACCGTATCTACACGCACCAGAGCGATGTGTAAGTCTTCGTTCTGTTCTAACAGGATGTATGGGTACTGTCTGCACTGTTGAGATCCTCAATGATGTTTTTCTCTCTGATGCAGGTGGTCTTTCGGGGTGCTGCTGTGGGAAATCTTTACTCTCGGTGGTTCTCCATATCCAGGTGTTCCTGTGGAGGAGCTCTTCAAACTGCTAAAGGAGGGCCACCGCATGGACCGCCCCTCAACATGCACCCATGAACTGTAAGAGGACTTACATTAAACAAACAAATAGCTGTTGATGTGGTTTGTGAATTTAGCGTATGCTAATTGGTCTCCATCTTCCTCATGCTGTCCCTGTCTGCACTTGTAAACTTCTTATCTCCTTCTCCTCTCTCAGGTATATGATGATGAGGGACTGCTGGCACGCTGTTCCTTCTCAGAGACCCACCTTTAAACAGCTGGTCGAGGACCTGGATCGCACTCTCTCAATGACTTCCAATCAGGTGAGATCTACTGTGTTCAAGCTTTCCAATGTTGTCAAATTTGATCTATTTTGCCGAACAGTAATCATGAGGTCACATATTCACGCTTCTATGTCCATGTCTCTGTTTTATTCAGGAGTATCTCGACCTGTCCGTGTCTCTGGACCAGTATTCTCCCAGTTTCCCCGACACGCGCAGCTCCACCTGTTCTTCCGGTGAAGATTCCGTCTTCTCTCACGATCCTGGCGCTGATGAGCCCTGCCTGCCCAAGTTCCCCCCTCATCCCAACCGTGGAGTGGCTTTCAAAAAGCGCTGAGAAACATACACACACACAGACACACTCACACAGCCCCCCCACACACACACACTGATTCCCCCTCTGACCCTGACCCACCTGCCACCTGAGTGTGTGCCAGAGCTGGACTTTACTCATGAACTCTCAGGAGACATGCTTGACTATAGTGCACACTACAGAGTGGACAAAACGGTTCGGGACATGACCCTTGTTCGGAACTTTAACACTTAGCCTCTTACGGCTAGGAGAGCATCGGCTCGTCGTTTCCAGACACCCCTCCCTCAGCAGATGGTGTGGACAAGTTTAGGGCACTTGGAAAGAGAGACTTTTATTCTATCCCCTCCCAGGACTTTTAAAAAAAAAAAAAAAAAAAAAGGGGGAATAATTACAGACTGGTACGAGTATTTTTGGATTCTTCATTCTGGACCTATCGATTTTGCTCTGGTCTTCTGTTCCCAAACCAAACTCCCTTTTTAAGAAGCTTCTATCACGTTCTGGACTGTCCAAAAGTATTCTAACAATGGATTGTTACAACAGTAAAGTCATTTTGATCTCGTGGCTTTCTTGTAAATACAGTTAGAAATTTATAAATATGAATATATATATTTACACTCCTCTTATTTTTATTACACTCATTGACTTTTTTGTTTTGTTTGTTTTGTTTTTTTTTCTCTACCTGGATGTCCAGTGATTAAAGGGGGGGGGTTCTTTGGAAAGGGACAAAAGAATTCTATGGAAGTGTTAGCTGGCCAGTTTTTTTTTATTTTTCCTTTTTTTTTTTTTGTTTAGTTTTTTGTTCTGTATCGATGATGCAGGTAAGCTAATGTAGCTCCAGCCCGCTGCTAGCTTTTCGATGGCGTTCACTCCATCCTCGAGTCAACGAGTTAAGCTACATAATAGTACGCTACTATTGTTTAGTAGAGATCATTCCCACTTGTAGTGGTTGCTCTTTTCTTCTGTATTAAGGTAGTCAGCATTTCAGAGTTGGTACTTTTTTTGTCCTAAGGTACTTGTCTTAAGTAATTATGGTTGGAAAAATGGAAATGTCCTATGAATTCAAACCTATCTCCACAATTTGGTTAAAATCAGCTCGGCAGAAAACAATCTGAACAACTGTAAAATGCTTTTCCCGTGTTAATGGATCGACCGCATAAAAGCGAAGACGGCGTCCTCCCCGTAATGGGGAAAGATTTGCGGATCACTTATGTCACTGTAAAAGGATTACATTGAATAAAAATGCTATTGAAAACCAAGCGGGAGCTTTCACAGTTTGAGACGAACTTCATAAACAACCTCGTAAATATCGGTTACCCTAGCGGGGCTGTGATATAAAGTGTATTATGGAGGGTTCCAGTCCCTCTTTGGTTAGTGAGGGTTTTCAGTGCCAATTCAGTATGCTAATTCAGGCAGGGATGAGGGTAGCTGTTAGTGTTATTTATAGCTGGATGTACGAGAATGACTGCACTACTAAGATGCATCAAATCAGGGTCCACACTTACCAGCGGCTACTGGCTCCCTACCAGCGAGTGATGCATCAGAACAACAGCCAAACCCCCACCGACCCACCCTCCCTTCCCCATAGCAACGGACAAGCGTTCCTTAACCAAATGACACACCTCTACCCCGCTGTCCAGTATTAGCTTTTACTGCCGCGGTCATCAAAGGTTGCCAACGAGACGGCTGTGAGAATACAGCTGAAGGTGGTAGGAGCAAAGAAGACTTTAAATTTAACAAGTGTCAATCCCAGAGAGGTGAAAATACAAGCTGTTTTATTGGAAGGTAGCTGTATATTATAATGTACTGTGATAAAATATAGCTGCTCTCTGTGGGACGGTTAAGTACGGTAACTCTGGGAGATATATTCTCTACATGACAAGGGTATTTTCAACTGCAGAGAGGATTCCCCCTTATGGAGGGGATATGGAATTTTATTTTTGCTCACTTCTATTATATAGAATATATGCATGAAGGTCTCCGTTTATCCTTGCAATTTAAAAGCAGAGGGCAAGTAGAAGTCCAGAAAACTGTGGACATTCACTATATGTTTCTATGTTAGCGCCCCAAATGGATATTGATTTTTCCTGAGTTGTGTCCTTATGGTCTAAATGTAAATACAGTAATATGCAGATTTGAGACGAGGCTTTGGCTGGTAGGGTGTTTTTGAGTTGAAGGGCAAGTGATCTGGCCACCAGCTGGATGAGTGATGGGGAACAGCAGAATCACACACACACACACACACTGATAGCAGCTGCCAAATGAATGAGTCTGGCTCAGGGAAATAAGTGAATCAAGCAATGAATCAGCCCGGATTGCACTTCAGCATTAAAGATGCACAGGGTGATCTACTTAAAACACCAAACAATTCTGAGGCTCAATAAAAAATTGAGTGAATCCACAAACATAACATTTAAAATGTAGATGTATATTTGGACTAAATTTAATAAATGGAAATTTCATTAAATATAATGGTTACCATAGAAACTATTAGCTTTCTGAAAAATTATGATTGACATCTCTCAGACAGCACAATCATCTCTAAATGTTCCCATCTCCCTCCAAAACCTTTATTTGGAAGCTTAACATTTAGAACAGGAAGTGTTAGTGTTACAGGAAGCGTTACAGGAAGCGTTTGGTTAAGAAAACAAATAATAATAATAAAAATAAATAAATAAAACTGGCTAGGTTTTCAGGTCGAGCTAACACTAGAGCTAACTGGTACCGGATGTTCGAGGACTAGATTTCTAGTAGTGAAAAATGTTCCAATAGGTAGGTTTCTCAGGGAAATGTGTTATATTTTATATCTTTCCAGAACTAGCTAAGAACAGATAGAGCAGTCTGTGTTATGACAAGTTGTGCTACCTTGTCGAAATGTGCTACTTTGCAGCTCTGCACATGCTCAGACCAAATTTTTTAATTTTTGCATGTGTTTTTCTTGTTAAATCTTTTTTTTTTCCTCTCTGGTGCATTACACAATTGTAGTTTACTCATTTGCTGGAGTGTTCCACATCTTTACATGGCAAATTAAATGTACAAAACTATAAAACCATATCTTATCACCATAAGAAGCTTATAATTTCTTAAATAAGTGGATTTGGGAAGCATCTTCTGATACACTACATTTAGCTTAACAACGGTTTTATTTAAACAACTGTACGTATAAAAGTACACTAAGGCAGCACATTTCGACAAGGTAGCAAGACGCATCAGAACACCCAGCCATATCTCTGCTCTTTCACAAATTTGAGCTAAACATCAAATTAGGATTTATTTTAATTGTTTTCCTGCTTATAGTTTAAAGGAACACTAGGTATCACAGCTTCAAAGTCATTGTGATGCTCCACTGACCTGTAATAGTGAGAACAGAGCCTCTGTGGTTGCTACTCTGGGCTCAGCACTGCAGAAACTGCCCTGTGTAACCTTTGCAGTACTTACTACTCGGCCGCTCCAATCACTGTGCCCCATGCACAAGGACTCGCGCCTGAAGAGACACACGGTGGGAGCTGGAAGAAGCTGGAAGGCAAACCAGAGTGACTATCTGTGTAGCTGTTGTGAATGAGACATGAGGTAGGTGGGTGATGTAGTTTAGCAAGGCCTTGTGCTCCTCTGTATGTATCACTTATCAAGCCATGTGCACTTTGGTGTTTTAGGGGAATGGATTAGGAATAAGGTGTGAATAAAAAGGGTGGCACTGTTTTGGTTGGTATTTTTTTTTTCAAAATAATAGCTTGCCACTGGTTTCTACAAAAATATCACATCGACTCCAGCTTTAAGATGAAACACTATTGTACATCTTACAATTTCCTACAATGCAACACAGATCCTGTGTTAAATATTAACACCCACTCCTTGCCCTGTAACTAACGCACTACACCCTGCACACACCCATCCATTCCCCACCATCTGCTCAATACAATGATATAACTCACTTAGCATCCCACACTTCTATTTGACACTGCCATTAGATGGACAGCTCTCTTAGATCCACAGCACCCTTAATAACCACAGCAGAGGAGAGAGACAGGCCAGTACAACATCGCGTCTTCTGCTAGTAAATACAATTTTTGTAGTTTGGTGGAAAGCTAATGTTTTATTAATTCACTTTTTAATCTAAAAATAGTTAACATAAAAGTGACATTTACTAAAACAAACAAAAATAATCATTCTTTATTTTACTTCACAATTTTTCAACCTCTCTTTTTCAGACGATAGAAATTCATACCCGTCTAGCCAATATTTAGCATTGTCCATTGGCCTTGTTACTGAGAATATACCAGCTTTGTGCACTTTTGAACATGTGTGTTCAAAACTGGTGCTGCTTGAATATAATTTTATTTAGAAGAGCTGTCTACAAATTTTTATTATATACTGTAGCAGTGGCGCTAGCAACCGGGCTAGCATCTATGCTACAATTTTGTGTCTTATGGATATGAAACAAGCAGCACTTTGTGGAGTGTAGTGGGTAACGAGTGTCCTCCATGCTGCAGACAGGGCTCAAATCCCAGTTTGGGCAAGAACTCAACTATAGTCTAGGTGAAAACCCCTACACTTGCATTAACCATTCTTTGAAACATGATTAAAGTTGTGAGTCGATAACAGTGTCTGCCAAATACCACAGATGTAAATATAAGTAGCTAAGTATATGTTATCTGTCTCTGGCTAAAAGGGAACATCTTCAACAACCAGATAGTGTCTGTATTCTGGGTTATCTCTTGTTTTGGGAGGGTTCTTTATAGATAAACTAAGTGAAAGTTCTGGGGGTTGTTGGGGGGGAAAAGGTCATTACAAGATAAAGCAGAACTTATCTTTGTGAGTGAACAACCCAGTCTTGCACCTATTTGAAATATAGTTCCATACATGAAATCCACACTCATTTATGCAACTATTTCACAAATAGGTGTAAGACTGGTCTGGAGTGAAGGCACTGAGCTACAACAAAACCCAAAACATGCTAACTAGTGGCGATACCGCATTTAGCCAAGCAGCTAACAGCTAAAAGGCTGGAGTTAGCATTATGTAGGTACTTAAGCAGACATATCTGTGTTCAGAATGATTACCAACAACCCACACACACAAATAAAAACATGGGACATATCACATAAAACCTAGGATGTGTAATTATTTTTACTTGAAAAATGTGAGGAGAAAAATTCTAGTGTTGGATGGAGGGTTATGAAGACCCTTAGCATTGGCTACGTTCCCTGTAGAGATGGAACTCCATTCAATACCTTTTGGATGCACTGGAGAGAATTTTGTGAATCAATACTTATTATCCAGTCACATATATACTGGGTATATTTTCAATTAGAAAGTATATTAATGTAAAGTTTAAAGTGCTTCAATGTTGGGTGCGTCACAACAACTTATTCTAGCTTTATAAACAGGGCCGTGTAATTTGGGTGGAAAAAGCACCCCCCTAAACATCTCTTTAACTAATTCTCAACTGCAGATCTTGCGAAATGTGTTTTCACCCAGCTCACTGCATCTGACAGATGTGTGAAAAGGACGAGAGGAATCTGAAGCTGAATGGCCTGCTCGAGCCTTTTCAGGGTGTGTGTGTGTGTGTGTGTGTGTGTGTGTGTGTGTGTGCTGATGACAGGGGTCCGCACGGGGTCCAGGCACTGGACTGGAAATGACAGCAGGGTCACACCAGGGCCATTACGTGTCAATCAATCTGAAACACCATATTGTGTCTTACTTCCTGCTTCTTACACCCTGCCTTATTCTTCAAAATAAGAGAGAGAATTACAGCATATAATTATTCAGGATTGAGTGGGGTGTGGTGTGGTGTGGTGGGCTGGGTTCTGACTTCACCACCTCCCAAAGAATTATAACACGATTATATAACCAAGCAATTATATCTCGGCTAAATAAGTACAACTGTAATGTGATGATGCTACTGAGCCTTGGAAGAAAAATTGTTTCTTTTAATGTATTTTTAATCCTATTTTAAATTTTCGTTCACTAGACCTTTCCCAAAGTCATGATGCTATCGATCTTAGGGATGGAGGAGAGTAAACAGCAGTGGAAAGGAACTGGTTATATCCCCTATATGTGTGTGGTGACTCCCACGTTGCACTGATTCCAGGAGGCCTCACCCCTTTCTCTATTTGGATCAGATTCCCTCCACGGGTGAGTATCTCACACATTTGTACACACAGGTGAGCCTCCTGTCATTGTGTGAAATAGTATTAGCCCCTCAGCTAAGCCGCTATTATATGTGAACACACACCCAGTGAAGAAAAGCTCCATCTCCACTTACATCCTTCCATGTACAGCTTTCTGGCTTAAGGCATGTTCTATCTGCCTTTTAAGCAACAAAATGAGAGAAAAATAACATACGCCATGCTTTCTGAACTGTGTTTAGTAGCTGGGGTAACTATAAATTTCTGTAAACATTGTTTGCCAAAATGATTATTGCTGGAAATGTAGTATAATTATACTGTTGTTGTTGTTGGTGTTGAAATTGTTATTCAGATAGTATTCATACCAAAGTGTGTTTTGGACAGTGGGAAGAAACAAGCGTACCCAGAGGAAATAAAGTGAGAATGTGTGTAACTCGGCAGTTTGTATTATGATATTAATAAATGGTACATTAAATAATTATAATGACAATATATTTGATGTTATTATTATTAATATAATAACTGTTTTTTGTTATTTTTTAAAATTACATAACATTTACTGTGAGTAATAAAATATAGAGTATAATATAAAATAACTCTTGTAGTAGTAGGGTGGCACGGTGCAGCAGGTTAGTGTCGCAGTCACACAGCTCCAGGGGCCTGGAGGTTGTGGGTTCGATTCCCGCTCGGGGTGACTGTCTGTGAGGAGTGTGGTGTGTTCTCTCTGTGTCTGCGTGGGTTTCCTCCGGGTGACTGTCTGTGAGGAGTGTGGTGTGTTCTCCCTGTGTCTGTGTGGGTTTCCTCCGGGTGACTGTATGTGAGGAGTGTGGTGTGTTCTCTCTGTGTCTGCGTGGGTTTCCTCCGGGTGACTGTCTGTGAGGAGTGTGGTGTGTTCTCCCTGTGTCTGTGTGGGTTTCCTCCGGGTGACTGTATGTGAGGAGTGTGGTGTGTTCTCCCTGTGTCTGCGTGGGTTTCCTCCGGGTGACTGTCTGTGAGGAGTGTGGTGTGTTCTCCCTGTGTCTGCGTGGGTTTCCTCCGGGTGACTGTCTGTGAGGAGTGTGGTGTGTTCTCTCTGTGTCTGTGTGGGTTTCCTCCAGGTGACTGTCTGTGAGGAATGTGGTGTGTTCTCCCTGTGTCTGCGTGGGTTTCCTCCGGGTGACTGTCTGTGAGGAGTGTGGTGTGTTCTCCCTGTGTCTGCGTGGGTTTTCTCCGGGTGCTCCGATTTCCTCCCACAGTCCAAAAACACGTTGGTAGGTTGATTGGCGACTCAAAATCTCTGTAGGTGTGAGTGTGTGAGTGAATGTGTGACTGTGTGTGTTGCCCTGTGAAGGACTGGCACCCCGTCCAGGGTGTATTCCCGCCTTGCGCCCAATTATTCCAGGTAGGCTCTGGACCCACCGCGACCCTGAACTGGATAAGGGTTACAGACAATGAATGAATGAGTATTAGTAGTAGTTATTTTTAATGTTAATATTAATATGAATATATACTGATATTTATAAAAATACTATTAGATAATATTAATTATATTTGTATCAATATTTTTTGCCACAAATACATAATATAAAATAATCTTCATTCCTCACAGGGGTACAGCAATTTATTCTCTGACTGAGATTTTGTGTTTACTCTCTGTATGTGACTAAAGTGATTGAGGATGTTTTGACTCCACATCACTGAGGTCTGGTTGAGGCTTTTTAATCACATCACTGACCCTCAGTCCTACGTCTCTGTGCTCTGTTAAATTGGAGTGATGTCATACATCTGCATGACAGGACTTTTATCCTCTATCCTTAAACCTAATCCATAATCCATCTCAGTCAGACTGCTTTATGATATTAATGACATATATGTTTATGTTTAGATGGAGTGTAATTTGGGGGATATAATGAAGAGTCTCGTACCCTGGATTATCGATTTTATTAACAGGAAAATACGCCTCCGTAAAGACAACACTGTTTAAAAGCATGAAATTACACGTGCTGTTTTGGAGCTATGTTCATGTTCAATTCCAAGACGAGCACTGGTCTGTGGAGACGTAGACAGATTTATTTTCCAATATAAGAGTACACTTATTTCAGAAGAGAAATGGTTTTTGTTCCAAAGGGTAGGCCCTACCTAGTTTGAAACCGGTTTATTAATTAAACCCAGACACATACAGGCCACTAGGAGTAAGTACGGTTTTTCTTTCATAACATGAAGGAGAGTCACAGGAGAAAATGGCTTAATTATTCTTTGAAAATACCTGAATCCTTCTCTTTAAAACTTTCTTGCACTATATGCTAGCTTGAATGCAGATTTTCCACCTACACGGTACCTGAGCAGACGTGGGAAACAGAGATTCCTGTTTGAAACGCATTCAAGGCCAAGAGCCACAGAGGGAAACTCAAACAGATGTTAGAAATGAACACAGAGGGTCTTTCACAGTCCCTGGCTTCAGTGTCCACTCAGGAAATGGCTTTGGGTTTGAAAACAAAATCCATGTTTTCCTCTTTTAACGAATGGCTTCATGTGAGCAGCGTCCAGTGACGCACGGTGGCCACGAACGGAAGCCATGAGCGGACGCTTTCCAGGGCTCAGTGATTTAGAATACACCTGTGAAGAACATCCAGGGCAGGAGTGTGCAAAGTCTTGATAAATGAATAAATGTTTGGACAAACCTGGTCTGGTGATATGGACTGGGGGAAAATAAGACAAATCAAAAGGCGCCGTAAGTTTTGAATAGGCCAAATTGTAGGCTTCATTTCCCCCCCAAAATCTTCAATTTTGGAAAAAAAGATAATTTTGCAATCAAATATAACTTGTTTACAAAAATCATGTAGGGGCACCCCAACTTTTGCAGTCTTTTCAAGACTGTACAGATAGTACAGCAGACAGATTTACAAGTAGATAGCTCTGTTTTAAGGCAGATAGCAAGCAAAGTAAGGAGCTTTCCGGGGGATACAGGAACCTTGGCATTTACCCATTGGACTTTTCCCAGTGGCATTGTTACAGCCAATTTAAAAACCACCATAAAATATTTGGCCTCAAAATGGTTGTGGAAATGCAGATTTGGAGGAGAGATGGTCCCACTCCAAAAGCACAGCTGGTAATACTATGCCGGTGGGAAAAGTGCTGATGCTGCAGAGAGAGAGAGAGAGAGAGAGATACAGCTCGTATAATTTTTTTTCTATTTGCCCCGTTCCCCTACCAGTCTGTTTTTTATTATATCTTTCTTGGCATTGTGATATATGTAGCTACAGCATAGACAGGTAGTGCGGACCATTAACCAGCATATGTTTTGTTTTGGACACTGGTTACCCAGAATAACTAGCATAGCATAAGCATAAACCGCTTTGGATAAGCACCAGAAAAGCTTAAACCTGCATCAGACCGGCAAATACCCAGCTCCAAATCAGAATAAGTCATGTTAGAACTACACTAAACCAGCTTTAACTGGCATAAACCTCTTTAGATCAGCAGCAGACCTGCACCAGATCAGAATGAACTAGCTTAAACCATATACAACTACCCACAAATTAGCTTATAGCACCCTACCACGTCTATTAGCATAGACCAACACCAAATACAGAATAAACAAGTTTATGCACACATTAGAGCCACATTTAGCAGTTTACAGTAGCACACGCTAATGTAAAGCTAAAACGGGCAGAATGTTGTTTATATCTATTTATATATATTTAGTTTTAAGCCTTACTGCTTAAAATATGTAAGTTGCAAGTAAGGAACTCTCTCTGTGTGTGTGTGTGTGTGTGTGTGTGTGTGCGTGTGTGAGAGAGAGAGAGAGATGGAGTGAGACAGGGAGAGACAGATGAAGTGAGACAGAGAGAGACATGAAGTGAGACAGAGAGAGAGGGAGTGAGACAGAGAGGGAGTGAGAGAGAGCGAAATGGAGTGAGAGAGAGATGGAGTGGGAGTGAGCGAGATGGAGTAAGAGAGAGATGGAGTGAGAGAGAGACAGATGAAGTGAGACAGAGAGTGGGAGTGAGAGAGAGATCGAGTGGGAGTGAGTGAGATGGAGTGAGAGAGAGAGAGATGGAGTGAGACACAGAGAGAGAGATGGAGTGAGAGGGAGACAGATGAAGTGAGACAGAGAGAGCGAGATGGAGTGAGAGAGAGCGAGATGGAGTGAGACACAGAGAGAGAGAGATGGAGTGAGAGAGAGACATGAAGTGATACAGACAGAGAGAGATGGAGTGAGACAGAGAGAGAGAGATGGAGTGAGAGAGAGAGACAGAGAGACAAGTGGGGGGTCTTGCATCTGGAAACGGGTTGTGCCTGGAACAGAGAGAGAGGCTCGCATTTAGATTTTCTCCGAATCCAGTGACTTGGATTATACTCTTCTGCCCTCTAGTGGTGCCATCTTTTATAACAGTCTCTAATGACTCCCTCTCCGGACGATAAGGCCAAGGGTCTTCACAGTATACAGCACTCTGCAAGATCCATAGACCACACTGTTAGTGTTCTCATAATAATTATAAAAATAATAAAAAGGAATTAAAATTCATACTTCATTTGATATGTTTGTGTGTGTTTTTGTGTACGACAATCATATATTCTTATAACACTTATAATACTGTGAGATGATCAGTGTAAAAATGTCTGAGATGTGACCTGCTTGCTCCTGTTCTTGGTCGGTGATAGTGAATTGGCTGTTTGTTATTGCACAGAAGCTTGAAATGGGGTCATCAGCTTCATTCTTATTCAGGGAAATCTGCAGCGTGCTTTAGCGTAGTGCTAACAAAGCTTAGCATTCAGAACTCTCTTTTTTCCTCTCTTTTTTATTTCATACATAATTAATGTATAGCGTCAATCTGTGGAATGAATTGGATTAGTGGAATATTCCTGCTGTTCCTTTTAGCAGAAGCCTCTCACTACCAGATTATCATTAACTTGATCTGGGACGCCAGCGCAACACAATGAGTCAAACCTTCTGACTGAATACAAATGAGTCTACAGTTAATACTTGATTACAATTCTCTGAGCAAACTCCAATCAAATTTTATGCTGCAACAAATGAAACAGTGCATTTTTATCAGGTGAAATCACATGCTCGAGATAAATAAATGAAAACAGAAAGAAACACTGGCGCTATACCAGCTGTAGAGGGCAGCAGTGTGTAATGTTTGTTTACTTGAGCCTGAGCTGCATTAAAAGAGAACTTAGTAACATTAAATATTATAAATTAAAGGCCAAACATCAACCAATTTTTGTGTTCTCTGTTAATGTTCTTTATTTTCATATTTGGCCTCATATTAAATGTTTCTAATAGATGCCTTAATGTATTTGTACTCTTTTTATGTTTTTGTATTAATAGTAATATAGTTATTCTCCATTAAAGTTATGAAAAAAAAAATCCACCCAACAATAAATAGATACAGGTGCAGGTTTTGTGCAGTGACTGGAGCATGGTAGCATACAGAAAGCGCTGATTCTCTCATAATTTATTTCACTCTGTGTAGGGTGTCTATGCACACTCCATGACTTAAAGGTGACGTTCGCGATTTTAATCAAAAAACACTTTCTATAAAATTCTGAAGATGTTTCCTTGTCATTTGCTGCTCTCGAGGCTGTTTGCGTGCTCAAAACCAGTCAATTTTCTGAACATCATACAGAGTCAGAAACTACAATACCAAATCTATTAGGGATTATTTAATGTAGTGTGCTGTTTCCCTGTAATTGTTCTCAGGTGTGTGTGAGAGACTGGGGGAATGTGTGTGAAATTGTTCGTTCAGTGCGTTTGTGAGTGACTGGGTGAGTGTGTCATAGACTGGATTGTCCTCAGGTGTGAGTGTGTGAAATGTCCTCAGGTGTGAATGTGTGAGTGACTGGGTGAGTGTGTGAAATTGTCCTCAGGTGTGAATGTGTGAGTGACTGGGTGAGTGTGTGAAATTCTCCTCAGGTGTGAATGTGTGAGTATTTGAAATTGTCCTTAGGTGTGAACGTGTGAGTGACTGGGTGAGTGTGTGAAATTGTCCTCAGGTGTGAACGTGTGAGTGTGTGAAATTGTCCTCAGGTGTGAACGTGTGAGTGACTGGGTGAGTGTGTGAAATTGTCCTCAGGTGTGAACGTGTGAGTGACTGGGTGAGTGTGTGAAATTGTCCTCAGGTGTGAACGTGTGAGTGACTGGGTGAGTGTGTGAAATTGTCCTCCGGTGTGAACGTGTGAGTGACTGGGTGAGTGTGTGAAATTGTCCTCCGGTGTGAACGTGTGAGTGACTGGGTGAGTGTGTGAAATTCTCTTCAGGTGTGAATGTGTGAGTATTTGAAATTGTTCTTAGGTGTGAACGTGTGAGTGACTGGGTGAGTGTGTGAAATTGTCCTCAGGTGTGAACGTGTGAGTGTGTGAAATTGTCCTCAGGTGTGAACGTGTGAGTGACTGGGTGAGTGTGTGAAATTGTCCTCCGGTGTGAACGTGTGAGTGACTGGGTGAGTGTGTGAAATTGTCCTCGGGTGTGAACGTGTGAGTGACTGGGTGAGTGTGTGAAATTGTCCTCCGGTGTGAACGTGTGAGTGACTGGGTGAGTGTGTGAAATTCTCCTCAGGTGTGAATATTTGAAATTGTCCTTAGGTGTGAACGTGTGAGTGACTGGGTGAGTGTGTGAAATTGTCCTCAGGTGTGAACGTGTGAGTGTGTGAAATTGTCCTCAGGTGTGAACGTGTGAGTGACTGGGTGAGTGTGTGAAATTGTCCTCAGGTGTGAACATGTGAGTGACTGGGTGAGTGTGTGAAATTGTCCTCAGGTGTGAACATGTGAGTGACTGGATGACTGTGTGAAATTGTCCTCTGTTGTGAGTGTGTGAAATTGTCCTCAGGTGTGAACGGGTGAAGGACTGGATGATTGTGTGAAATTGTCCTCTGTTGTAAGTGTGTGAGTGACTGGATGATTGTGTGAAATTGTCCTCTGTTGTGAGTGTGTGAGTGACTGGATGATTGTGTGAAATTGTCCTCTGTTCCAAGTGACTGGATTAATGTGTAAAATTGTTCTCATGTGTGAGAGACTGGGTGAGTGTGTGAAATTGTCCTCTGTTGTGAGTGTGTGAGTGACTGGGTGAGTGTGTGAAATTGTCCTCAGGTGTGAACTTGTGAGTGTGTGAAAATGTCCTCAGGTGTGAACGTGTGAGAGACTGGGTGAGTGTGTGAAATTGTCCTCCGTTGTGAATGTGTGAGTGACTGGGTGACTGTGTGAAATTGTCCTCTGTTCCAAGTGACTGGATTAATGTGTAAAATTGTCCTCTGTTGTGAGTGACTGGGTGAGTGTGTGAAAATGTCCTCAGGTGTGAACGTGTGAGTGACTGGGTGAGTGTGTGAAATTGTCCTCCGGTGTGAATGTGTGAGAGACTGGGTGAGTGTGTGAAATTGTCCTCCGGTGTGAATGTGTGAGTGACTGGGTGAGTGTGTGAAATTGTCCTCAGGTGTGAACTTGTGAGTGTGTGAAAATGTCCTCAGGTGTGAACGTGTGAGTGACTGGGTGAGTGTGTGAAATTGTCCTCCGGTGTGAATGTGTGAGAGACTGGGTGAGTGTGTGAAATTGTCCTCCGGTGTGAATGTGTGAGTGACTGGGTGAGTGTGTGAAATTGTCCTCTGTTGTGATTGTGTGAGTGACTGGGTGAGTGTGTGAAACTGTCTTCTGTTGGCTCTGGATCCACCTTGACATGTGTTAGGATGAAGTGGTTACAGATTATGAATAAATGAAATAATGTGTGATATCTTTGGCTTTTACTTTGTATGATGCTAAAATGTAAACAACTTTCAGCGTAACATTCATAGCTCCAGTGTAAATCACTAAAATAAGCAGCAAGCTTCAGATCCCACATAGGTCTTGGCTGTTGTTTATTATAAATTTAAACCAAACTCTATATAGCTGTGGGTTGGCTGTCATCTCTCACCCTCCACTTCCCCCTGCTGTTAGGTCTGTGCTGGTTAATAATTCAGCGTCAGCGTTGCTGCGCACAGGTCTTGGGTGTGTGTGTGTGTGTGTGTGTGTGTGTGTGTGTGTGTGTGTGTGTGTGTGTGTGTGTGTGTGTGTGTGTAGAGTCACTGGCTCACACACCGTCCTGCAGACAGCTGCAGCACTGAGAGTGAGAACAACGAGATCTCAGCGGCGCTGCACAGCACATACAAACACCCTCTCTCTCTCTTTCCCTCTCAAAGCATATCCCATCTCTTCGCCTCTTCATTCCTTCTCCCGACTTCTTCCCTCAACCTAGCCCTTCCATCAAGGACACCCCATCTCTTCACACCCCTGTCAGGTCCCTACAGCTGAAGGAAAGATGTCAGAGGCTGGACCCAGGAGGATTTTGAGGTGGCCGGGCTGGACTTTGCCTCTCTGCCTGCTGCTGTGTGCTCTGTCCCAGGCAGAGGGGCGAAGGGCTCCTAAAATCCCCAAATGCCCACCTACCTGCTCCTGCACCAAGGATAGCGCTTTCTGTGTGGACACCAAGGCTATTCCCAAGAGCTTCCCACCTGGGATCATCTCACTGTGAGTACACAGCCCATTACTGCATCTGCTTCTCTCTGTCTGTCTGCGTAGTTGTAGCTGTTCTGAAGTCAGAAGCTCAGACCAAAGTTTGCTAAGGCATTGACAATCTCGCTTCCATTACACACCGGCCACATCAGTCTGCTTGTGTATTTCTTTGCAGATTTATTTATTTATATATATTTAAACTTAAGTTACACAATTGTCCACTTTACCAAATGTGTGTACGGTTTAGTTGATGTAGTGCACTGGAATTGTAAGTAATTCCAACATATTTTAAGGCCTTTTTGTCCAGATTTATTAGAAGATATGGGAAAATTATGTAGGTTTGCCAAACTATCACATTAAACTATTCTGCCAGCCATGATAGTGGCCTCTCTATGAACAGAAAAGGAATAGACTCAGATGTTTTTAAATAATTCTGTCAAATGTAATATGTAACTTTGTGTTGAGCTGCTAGTGAGCAGTAAGAGAAATGTATAAGAGCTGTATAAACAATTCCCCAAGACAGCTGTGCAAAGAAAATACCATCACCTTTCATCATAACAGCTATTTCTCTCAATAAAATAGTGTATGACTGCCAAAATAAAAATAAAATCATATTTAAATACTCTTTTAGAAATGTTAACATTCTTTGTTAACATTAAAACCTGTTCACTTATCTCACACACGTCATCACAACGTATTTCTTCAGTGTTATTGAAGAGGACCAGAGCATAGTTCAAATGAGGGCCCTCTAAATGCATTACATGGCTCCAGCGCAAAGGGGTTAAGCAAGATTCCAGCTTGGCTAATGCACACTGGCTATTAGAAGTGGCAGCCGATATGTCAACTGCTGGATGACGCCATTTCTTTGGCACTGTCTGTGTTATATAAGTCACAGAGAAAAGGACAGTGTGTGTGAATGAGCTATTGTGGTTGTATGTGTATATGTATGAAGTGCTTCTTATTGACCAATGGCTCATCCAGAGAGTCACAGGGAAAGCTTTCGGAGTGGGTTTTCTCCTGGTCAGTGACCTCATGTCATGCCATGTACATTGTATGTCCACTTTGCTTAGGTTTCAGACATCAAATAGGGTGCTTTGGAGCAGCTGCACATGAGGCTGAATCGGCTTGCTCAGTGTCAAGTGACAGCTAAAAGTTACCACATCCAGTGTAACGCCTTCCCAGGGGAGTGGAAGCTGTTATTGCAGGGATAGCGGGATAAAGTGTCTTGTAATTCACCTGGATGCAGAAGGAATGTTGGACGAGCTGTGGCCATGGACTGTACTCTGCTTGAGTAAGGCATGAGACAACAGAATGTGTTGCTTGAGTACCTCGCAAAGTTTGGCTTCACGCTTCTTCTTCATGTATTTAATGGGTACTCTTCCTCAGATAGATGACAAATTAGAACAGATGGAGATTCTCTCTCTCTCTATCTATCTATGAATGCCTTTATCCCTCTCTCTGCATCTTCCTCCTTTCTCTCACTCTCTGTCACTGTTGCCAGTGAGTCGCAATCCTGAGTGAATCTTACAGTGATAATTCAGTGAAGAAACAGCTTTTACAAAAAGGGAGAAAAAAAACAAGAATGTCAGAGATAACTGGAGATACACCAAAAAATGTGATTTCTAATAACCACACAAGACCTGGTAGAGCACCAAGTGTCCACACCAGATAAACACCACTTTGAGGCATTTGGCATTGAAGAATACCAAGCTCTGCTCTTGCTGTAGATCTGAAAAACCAGCAGGTGTTTCTGCACATCCTTAACGTGTGAGAAGACCACACTATGGGTCTGAAAGGATGTGAAGCCGTCAAAGGAGAACAGGGAGAACAGGGTTAAACAAAAGTTAAGACCTTAAGGCTTATGCTCTGCTTTCCACATCTCAGAGCTCACACTTTAACATGTGTCTTGTATTTCTTGGACTATGAGAAGTTGGGAATGCAACCAACTTCTAGGACTGAACTTTGGAGAGCCAATCGTTTTGAATGTGAAGGTTTCCTGATGAGCTCGGAAGATAATTAAAGGCTAAGGATGGGCACTGTATATTGGGAAATTGGGAACGAACTGGGGTTATTTCTAGTTTCTGAAGCTTCTGTGTAATTGTGTTAATTGTATATTTTCTGCTTTGTTTCTTGATGCTGAAAAATATTTAGGTTTTTTAACTGAGACATTATGGTTGTGGGGCGGCACGGTGGCGCAGCAGGTTAGTGTCGCAGTCACACAGCTCCAGGGGCCTGGAGGTTGTGGGTTCGATTCCCGCTCCGGGTGACTGTCTGTGAGGAGTGTGGTGTGTTCTCCCTGTGTCTGCGTGGGTTTCCTCCGGGTGACTGTCTGTGTGGTGTGTTCTCCCTGTGTCTGCGTGGGTTTCCTCCGGGTGACTGTCTGTGTGGTGTGTTCTCCCTGTGTCTGCGTGGGTTTCCTCCGGGTGACTGTCTGTGAGGAGTGTGGTGTGTTCTCCCTGTGTCTGCGTGGGTTTCCTCCGGGTGCTCCGATTTCCTCCCACAGTCCAAAAACACACGTTGGTAGGTGGACAAATCAACAAAGGCTACGTGCCTGAAGTTGTCCTAGCTTTTGCCACTGCCACTGGACAGTTCAACACTTTTGGAGGAGAACAGAAACTGCCCAGCTCTGGCTCAATTATGGAGGGAGAGGGAAAGAAATGATGTCTGAAAATGGCTGGCAAACACTTGTTGTAGAATTGTACAAATAAAAAAATACATGTAAAAATGAAGGATCCATTAATAAACCATTTAATAATAATAAATAGCCCTTTGCTGACCACACAAATACAAGGTTGGGTTTTTTGTCCATTGTAAATGTATGAAGCAGACCACTGCTTTACCTACATACGTTTCCTTTTAAAAACCAGAAGCCCTTTAAATAAGCAGTCACTCATTTTGTCTGATGGTTCTTCTTTACATCATTAAACAGCCATTCTTCTGGCACACATTGGCTTGGACATACTGCAGACTCTGTACATGACAGACCCTAGATGTGGGACCCACATTATGGAGCATAAATTTGTCCGTTCAAGAGCTACATCTTATACGTTAATGAGTTAAAATCATCAATAATCTGTTTCGTAAATACTGTAGTTATTTGTAAGTGCTAGAAATAACATATCGCTCCTCCAAGTGTGCACCGGATATGAGCTCTGATATTGATACTGAACTATAAAGCCTCATGAGGTGAAAGTGTCCTGGTTTTCACACCGAGAAGAATTGAAATTGTACGAAATGGGAGAAGGTGTCCCACTTTCAAGAGACTGAAGCCTTCGTCGAAATGAGAGAGCAGCATAAGATTTGTCCAGGTCTGGAGAGTAATTACTTAAGGGGAAGGGCCTCATAGAGTGGGTCAATATATAGATCACCAAGGCACTTAACTGCAGGAGTGGGATTTGTCCAGAGAAAATGGGCAGGTCTGGCCTAACTAAGGTTCGAGTCTTGGGGTTTACTTAGCTTTCAAATTTCAATGTGTGGTTTCTCCTTTAAGAACATTCTTATGCCTAAGAAATGTACAGTATTTGCTAAAAAAAATGGATACATCTGATTGGATGTTTTTTTTTTTCATTTACTATATTAGGGTTTAAATAATCAGAAATGTTTTTGAGACAAATAAAATTGATGCTGCCCTGTGAAGGACTGGCGCCCCCTCCAGGGTGTATTCCCGCCTTGCGCCCAATGATTCCGGGTAGGCACTGGACCCACCGTGACCCTGAACTGGGCGGTTACAGATAATGAATGAATGAATTAATTAATACAATTGATGCCAATTTATTCATTTCCTTTCTAAAAAAAATATTAAAATACGTTTTACATTTCTCCCCAAGGAAGTGTATCCAAAAACATCTGAGTATTTGGAAAAGCATCCCTGGTGGCTTCTCCTTATGAATACCAATAATGGGTGAAATTGAATGAAAACAAAGGGGTGGCTGATGTTGATAAATCTAATATAGATTTAGATTTTCTTCTCTTCTTTGCTCATTTTCACCTCAGATTTGCCATTGCACCAGGTAAGTTTCCCCAATTGAACAATGCTACCAAAGTGGGAGTGTAAAGACTAGTCCACACAGTGCTTCCTCTTGAATATGTGAAGCACCATCACTTGTTTTCGAACAGTTGCAAGTGCAACGTAATGGATGCTCAACACACTTGGAGGAGTGTTTCCTCCGGGTGACTGTCTGTGAGGAGTGTGGTGTGTTCTCCCTGTGTCTGCGTGGGTTTCCTCCAGGTGACTGTCTGTGAGGAGTGTGGTGTGTTCTCCCTGTGTCTGCGTGGGTTTCCTCCGGGTGACTGTCTGTGTGGAGTGTGGTGTGTTCTCCCTGTGTCTGCGTGGGTTTCCTCCGGGAGACTGTCTGTGAGGAGTGTGGTGTGTTCTCCCTGTGTCTGCGTGGGTTTCCTCCGGGAGACTGTCTGTGAGGAGTGTGGTGTGTTGTCCCTGTGTCTGCCTATCTACCCATCTGTATTATGTTACGTTATCATATAAGAGCAGCTGTATTCAACTTTTACTTTAAAATAATGGCATTTGTTTTAGCAATGTTGACTAAAACTGCTCTTTTGCTTTGTAGGACGATGGTGAATGCTGCCTTCTCTGAAATCCCCGAGGGAGCTTTCTCTCATCTCCACCTGCTGCAGTTTCTGTGAGTAGAACACACTATATTTATAACTCACACAATGCTGTATGTGTTTTCAGGGTAAAAAAAAAACAAGACATACACAGAATTACCTAGTGTTATGCACAAAGCAGAAAACACTCCCCTCCCCTCATCATCTGCAGCAGGTGTTGCTTTTTGAGGCGAGTTGGAAGTGTGTGTGTGTGTGTGTGTGTGTGTGTGTGTGTGTGTGTGTAGGTGTGGAACACAGTGTGCAGTTTGGTGTGTATCAGTGACAGGGTCAGCGTCACTGCTGCGGCCCACACAGTCAACAGCCTCCACTTACACACTTCTCACACTCTCCAACAATAGCTGTTCTGTCCTATGTGTGAGTGTGTGACTGAGAGAGTGAATTCATTTCAGCGAATCTGACAGACAGTTCATTCATTCAAATCATTGGAGTACAAGAGTATCTGCTTTATTTGCCCTTCATTTTTCACTCTAGCTGAAATATCATTCCTCTGATCAAGTGAGAACATTGAGCACATTGATAAGAAGCATATCTCGTATCTGTATTTCAAGGACATCACCAGTGTTTAAACTGTATAAACTATTTCAGTGAAAATTAAAATAGCTGAAAATGTGTATTCATGAGATCCTGCTGGTGTGTGTTCACAGGGATTCATATAGATCGCAATGCCATTAGCACCCCCTAGAGGAGATTATTTCTTGTGCTATATAGCTAAAGTATAATAGCGTAGCTAAATACTAATAGCGGCGTAGCTAAATATTAATAGCGGCATAGCTAAATACTAATAGCGGTGTAGCTAAATACTAATAGCTGTGTAGCTAAATGCTAATAGCGGTGTAGCTAAATGCTAATAGCGGCGTAGCTAAATGCTAATAGTGGCGTAGCTAAATACTAATAGCGGTGTAGCTAAATACTAATAGCGGCAAAGCTAAATACTAATAGCGGTGTAGCTAAATACTAATAGCGGCGTAGCTAAATACTAATAGCGGTGTAGCTAAATACTAATAGCGGCGTAGCTAAATAATAATAGCGTAAAAAGTAAGTGCGGGTTGTAAATATGGATATTTACTTATTTATTTATTTCCCAGATAATAAATTCCTTCTATGACCTGATGTTTAAGTTATTTTAACCTTATTTCAGTTCTGTTTATGTGGTTGGTATTATTTTACACTCTCACTGAATGACAAAATCTCAAAGTATCTAGGTTAAAAACCACTTATAATGCAAAAACAACCACTAAAGCTGTCTTTTTCCTACAGATTATTAAACTCCAACACTTTCTCTCTGATTGCCGATGATGCCTTTGCTGGCCTTGCTCACCTGCAGTATCTGTGAGTATGTACTTTACTGTCTTAAAAATAAAAGCCAATCACAGCAATGGATTTTGCTTAAATTTTAGAGCAGATCAATCTACAGACATTATCAAGTGTCAAATAAAAAAAGCCATTCCACAGAAGCTAGATTGATTACAGCAATTGTTCAAACAATAGAATGGTCCACTTACCTCTAAAAAGTGTTGCGCCGTCATATCCTGACTTTTATTTCCCCAGTAGCTCAGCAGAAATATGGAATGGTCTGGTTGTGAGTAGTTTTGGCAGCTGAGGTAGAGTGCTATTGATCTATGTACCTTTCTGCTGTTCCCTCCATTCACTCATTCACTCTGAATGCTGAGGCAGCCATTTTCTTAATTGACTAAGAATACCACTCTGCAGAGTGGCCTCTGGAGTGCCATGACACAGTGTCGGACATTTCCCAACGCTTCAATGTATAACAGGAAGCCGAAGCTTTTATTTCGAATTTGGTAACAGTCTTTGTAATTAGGATACAAATTATTATTTTTTTACTACTCAAAAAAACAAAAACAAAGCCTGTTGATAAACCCCCAGGAAAGTGTGTGTTGAGCTGCTAGTGAGTAATGATGCATATTTTTAAAAAGTGGTATTAAAAAATAAACCATATTTTTGCAGAGATAAGTATTCTTTTAAAGAATACTTTTACACAGGAACATTACACAGGAAGTTTATTTATTTTTTATTTTTTTTTAAAAATGTGGGATCATTAAGTTTTCCAACATATTGGAGAAAACATTAAACATTCATTTATTCATTGTCTGTAACACTTATCCTGTTCAAGGTGGCTGTGTGTCCGGAGCCTACCCAGAATCACTTGGTGCAAGGCAGGAACCCACACTGAAGGGGGATCCAGTCCTTCACAGGGCGACACACATTGACACATTCACTCACACACTTACACCTATGGATACTTTTGAGTACCAACTTGTGTTTTTCAATCGTGGAAAGAAACCTGAGCACCCGGAGGAAACCCACACAGACACAGGGAGAACACACCACACCCCTCACAGACAGTCACCCGGAAGAAATCCATGCAGACACGGGGAACACACCACACTCCTCACAGACAGTCACCCAGAGGAAATCCACGCAGACACAGGGGGAACACACCACTCTCCTCACAGACAGTCATCCAGAAGAAACCCACGCAGACACAGGGGGAACACACCACTCTCCTCACAGACAATCACCCGGAAGAAACCCACGCAGACACAGGGGGAACACACCACACTCCTCACAGACAGTCACCCGGAGGAAACCCACGCAGACACAGGGGGAACACACCACACTCCTCACAGACAGTCACCCAGAGGAAACCCATGCAGACACAGGGAGAACACACCACATTCCTCACAGAAAGTCACCCGGAGCGGGACTTGAACGCACAACCTTCAGGTCCCTGGAGCTGTGTGAATGCAACACTAACCTGCCACCGTGCCACCCTCAGAAATCAATACATTATGCCTAATTTTGAAGAAAAATGCCGTTGCTGATTTGCTAAAATGTTTTTCCTTTTTTTAGGGGAGTCCAAACTTTTTCAAACAAGTAAAACACCTTCTGTGGCCCAGATTTATAGCTAGCAATGCTAATAATCATTAGATTTTATCAGTCCTGAGGCAGAACTGTATGACTTTGTGTCCTGTTCAGCTGAGGCTGCATTCACTTGCTCACATCTCCTTGCATCATTTTAAAGAAGACAGGAGGAATTGTGGTAATAATCTAAAGTCAGTATCTCTGTTCCCTCAGGCTGTGAATCCAAACTCATATTCAGTTCTCTTAAAAACATGCTAAAAATAGACAGATTACCCATTTGTACAAAGTCTGCATTCAAATACAGCTTGCAACATGGAATGTCTGACCACAGATTAAGAAAAATCAAAGTCATTAAATACTCTACTGGGAATTCTTGTACGGTAAATTGAGCTGTGCTTATAATGCCAAGTCAAAATAGCTGCTCCCTCGTCAGTATTTCTAAATTAGCACATCTCTTACTTCGAACGAGATTAAGAATTTAAAGTGAATCAACATTCAGACACCGTAGTTTTAAAATGACCCTGAGGTCTAGAGATTTGAGATATTAAATACATCTTAATGGTTGCAATAGCACTCTTATGTACTAACATTATTTAGCTAGCATGTTGCTAACATTACTTGCCTTCCAAGGCATCCATATACTTTCTGTTTTGTGACAGAAAATAAATAAATAAAAATTTCTTGCAATTCTTCCTAGCTATATTAGCTTTTAGCTACAGTTTAGAATTAGAAACAGGTTACAGACACCAACTTGGCTGAATGCCTACAGCTGGATAATATATAGATGGATTTACAGCCAGGCCAATGCTAAAATTTTACTCTTATGCAGTGTTCCCAATGCGTGTGTGTTGTTCACCCTTTTGAACCTGGGCTACTTCGCCTGCTGTTAAAACCCGTATTAATATTCAGGTAACGTTTTGGTCATTTTGCCAGCACAACGGTAGTGAAATGACTGCAGAGAGAGAGAGAGAGAGAGAGAGAGAGAGAGAAGAAGACCCTGCATCATCCTTAGTCTCATTAAGCTAAAAGGTTTTGGAAGATGAATGTAACACATAGAGCTCACATACAATCAATCTATTATGTAATCTTAATTAAATTCCACAGGACAAGTGAGTTGTGAATCTATCAGAGAGAGAGAGAGAGAGAGAGAAAGAATGAAAGAAAAGGGAGGGTGAGACCAAGCAAACAGCTACATTCAAGGAAAAGCAAGTATAAACTCAGACAGATAATTAGTGCATCAGTCTTGGCTTTGCTTCACTATGTTGTTTAAAAAAAATACTGACTGCTGCTTAAACGATGAGGTTGCAGTTCTGCTGATTTATTAGTTTAACTCAGCTCTTTTCCCTTCTGCTCTGCAGGTTCATTGAGAATAATGACATCCAGGCACTGTCCAAGCACACCTTCAGAGGCCTGAAGTCTCTAACACATCTGTATGTACCACCCACTATATCAGTGAAATGCTGCTGTTGACAGCACTGTCATTCGACTAGGAGTATCTAAATTTAGCATATAGCTAAATATAGCACGTAGCTTAGCATATACGCTAAGTTTATGAATGTTTTATTAATGTAAGGCTGCCCAACAAAGAACAAACATATTTCTGTACTATAAGCATCTTATTCACTTCTTAGTTTACTTTGGAAATATATTAGTGATTATAAGGTATAACTAGGGTGACCAGACGTCCTCTTTTACCCGGACATGTCCTCTTTTTTAGACTTAAAAAAATGTCTGGGCGGAATTTCACAAACGTCCGGGATTTTGTTTTTCTAGAGTTTACATAGAACTTCGAGAAGTTTCGTTCAAACTAGTCCCGCCCTCCCCTACTCCGATTGGTTCGCTTGAGTGAGAAGGGGGCGTGGTGAAGTAGCCTAAAATCTTCTGATTGGACGGTCTGACTGTATAGCTACCGTTATTGGTCGATAACCTTCTCTGTAAACATTTAATTGGTCAGTCTGCACGTCAGTAGTCCTTGTTTACGTCCGGCAAAGCTCATGTACCCACCCTCATCTCGAGCAGCTATGCCGAAACGTAAATGTATGTCCTTTTTTTCACCATCTCAGATCTGGTCACCCTAGGTATAATGTTATAAATCACACCTTCTATGTGTATATTGTGTGTATTATGAGACAAGAAGCTTTGATGATCTCTTAGCAATTGTAAGTTCCTCTTATATCTCTTCTGGCAGATCACTGTCCAACAATAACCTGCAGGTTTTACCCAGAGAACTTTTCAAACACCTGGACATCCTCACTGACCTGTGAGTCCACGCTTTTATATACAGTAATATATATTTTTTAATTACTTTGAAAACTCAACTTCAATCAATCAAAGCTTTGAAGTTTGAAGCTTTTATTTAATGATAAATAATGCATGGCTCTTCATTGTTTTGGCTTTTGCTTTGATCACCGTGTTTGAGAGGGTGGTTCAAATGATGTAGTAAACAAAAAATGGAGATGCATATTTTTGATTGGACAGCAGCTATATATTTTGATGACCTGCAACACGGATCAACGCATACATCTGCAGCCATGTTGGCTACATATTATTACAAATGTTGATTCCAGTTTCGAACAGTGCTGCATTTCAGTAAATGGAACACATTCCTCTACTGTGTCCTCAGCGACCTGCGGGGGAACTCATTTCGTTGTGACTGTAAGATTAAGTGGCTGGTGGACTGGATGGAGAAGACCAACACCTCTGTTCCAGCCATATACTGCGCCAGTCCCTTTGAGTTTCAGGGCAGGCGCATCCATGACCTGACTCCACGAGACTTCAACTGCATTAGTGCAGGTACTGAAGGAACACTGTTCTATTTATATGGATATCTTCAGGCAAAGAGCTTTACCATAAGAGCAACTCTCTTAGCCTAAATAACCTATAGGATATGATGTTTGAGATTTTTTGCATTATTTAGATGTAGCAGTAAAGCTATTCTCCTTGTTTTCATGAGAAACAAAAGCAAGGTACAGGGCATAGTTATGAATTTTAAGGTTTTTTTTGTCAGTAAGAAAATATATTTTAAATATCATATAAAATATTATTTCATAATCATTAGAATTTATTGAAGTTATTGTGAGTTTATAGATATAGTGAGGTTTTTCTGGAACCTTCACGTCAAGCCCATTGTTGGTGTGTTCTCCCTGTGTCTGTGTGGGTTTCCTCCGGGTGACTGTCTGTGAGGAGTGTGGTGTGTTCTCCCTGTGTCCGCGTGGGTTTCCTCTGGGTGACTGTCTGTGAGGAGTGTGGTGTGTTCTCCCTGTGTCTGCGTGGGTTTCCTCCGGGTGACTGTCTGTGAGGAGTGTGGTGTGTTCTCTCTGTGTCTGCGTGGGTTTCCTCCGGGTGACAGTCTGTTAGGAGTGTGGTGTGTTCTCCCTGTGTCTGCGTGGGTTTCCTCCGGGTGCTCCGGTTTCCTCCCACAGTCCAAAAACACACGTTGGTAGGTGGATTGGCAACTCGAAAGTGTCCGTAGGTGTGAGTGTGTGAGTTGGCCTATAATGACTGGCACTCCCCTCCAGGGTGTATTCCCGCCTTGCGCCCAATGATTCCAGGTAGGTTCTGAACCCACCATGACCCTGAACTGGATAAGGGTTACAGAGAATGAATGAATGAATGAATGAATGAATAATTATCACTAAGAACGCAGAAAAAAGCCCTGACTCAACTTAACATCCTCTTGTCAGCATCTAGTGGCCACTCCCACTGAAAGAGGAGGAGTCTGTGACAACTGGGACTGTCAGTGAGAACACCCTGATACTTGTATAGGTTGCAAGTAGGGTTTATCTACATTTGAATTTTTCTCTAAAAGTCTCTAAGTTTAACTGAAAGTGGCTTTTCATAAGAGTGAGATCTGCGCTACTCACCAATTTTCAGCAAAATTTGGTTTGTGTTCTGGATATTAACTGTAAATACATGGGCACTGATGCCAGTTGGAAGCTGTCCTCAAGCATTAATCTTGACTTTGTACTGATGTCTGTTTGTACAGATTTTGCAGTGTACGAGAACTATCCGTTCCAGTCCCTCTCTGTGGAGTCCTATGAGTTTAATGACGATCTGTATGTGGTGTTTGCTCAGCCAAACACAGGGATCTGCACCGTTTTCATCTGGGATCATGTGAACATGCTGTTCAAAAGCTATTACAACATCACATGTGAGTTAGAAATGTATTTTCAAAAGCCATTACTCCTGGCAGTTTGAAGAAATGATGTCTATGAACTTCATATCCATTCACTCAGTTTTTGTAGGCAATACTTTCTATGTTAATATTATTCATCCTGACTTTCCCTCCATCACTCAACAGCACAAAGAAATCCAAGCCAACATGGCTGTCTATTAGAAAAAAAACATCCAATATGAATTAATAAATGTAAGAAAGTATTGGAGTGTTTACATTTACTTCTACTTCTATATTATAATATTAGCCCATTATGCTAATTAGATTAACAATGAGGGGGAAATTACTACTGCAAATTATAGAAGCTGAAAACATAATGGCTTCATTATTCAGGCAACGGATATGGATGAATGGTTTTGGCTCATGCTTCATTATACTGCAGACATTGGATTCCCATTTTAAAAAAGATTTCAGTATATGAAAAACAGCTAAAGTATAAGAGCTCCCTCGGCTCCTGTTGTGTCTTGCATATCTAGTGCATCTAAAAGCAGGCGCTATTCTTACTGCACTCAAGCAGCCTGGGTGCAATGAAGAAGAGAGTATTGAGAGTAAAAAAAAGTAGTGAGAGAAGTGAAAAGTATGTTTTCCAGTCCTTTGAGGGAACTAGCTACAATGAAAACAGGAAAGGGATGGAAGGAAAGAAGCTATGATGATAAATTATAATGAAGAATTCTAAATATTTTCGCTGCAGACTTTTTAAATGCATGCAAATCTTAATGTGTTTGTGTGTGTTTCTGTTTTGCAGCTCGTTCTGCGGTGTACTGCAAGCCTGTTGTTATCAACAACACTCTATACATGGTTGTAGCCCAACTCTTTGGAGGATCCCATATCTACAAGTGAGATTATAAATATAAGACAGAGTTATACTAGAACTTGTTAAAAAATAGTTAAATCCTATTGGTCAATGCATATAAATGTGAGATAAATTCAAGGAAAATATGAGAAAAAACGAAATATTGGGTCACCATGAGCCACCAGAACAACTGAAATGATCAGGATCGTTTTTCAAGTGTTTTTTGGGTTTTTTATTTGGGAACACTTGCTAATGAGAACATTGTAAACATGTGGGTCATAAATACTTTTATATTTTTATAGTAATTTTGTACATATAATGTTCTGCTTTGAAAATGAACATGACAAAGCTTTAATGAGGTAACTGGAAAAGTCCCCAAATATTTGGTGGACAATAAATGGTGCTTCCATAGCTGTTTACATCTTGTTCTTCTCTGTTGCGCAGGTGGGAAGAAGGGCCTTTGCGCTTCGTCAAAATCCAAGACATTGACACCACCCGCGTTCGCAAACCCAACTTCATCTCCACTTTCCAGGTTGAGGGCGAGTGGTACTTTGCGGTGGTGGACAGCTCCAAGGCTGGTTCCACCAGCATTTACCGCTGGAACAGTAATGGCTTCTACTCCCACCAGTCCCTCCATCCATGGCATCGTGACACCCACATCGAGTTCCTAGAGGTAGACGGCAAACCCCGCCTCATTTTGTCAAGCTCCTCTCAGACCCCAGTGGTGTACCAATGGAACCGCAGCATCAAGCAATTTTCCTACCACTCGCAGCTTATGGACACAGGAGATGTTCAGATGGTCAAGCATTTCTGGATCCGCAAGTCCCTCTACTTGTGCCTTACACGTTTCATAGGGGACTCCAAGATCCTGCGCTGGGAGAGCCAGCGTTTCGTGGAGATTCAGACCCTGCCATCGCGTGGGTCCATGGCCGTTTACCCGTTCAATGTAGGAATCAGGCAATACCTGCTGTTGGGCAGTGATTACTCTTTCTCACGTGTTTACCTCTGGGATGACCTCACCCAGAGGTTCCAGCCCTTCCAAGAGCTCAACATGTTAGCACCTCGTGGCTTTAGCCTGGTCTCCATTGACAACAAGGACATCCTGCTTGCTGCAAGCTTTAAAGGAAAGACTATTGCTTATCAGCACCTAGTGGTGGACCTCAGTGCAAAGTAAATCATTTTATGATTTCAGATCAGTGGATGGCTGGCTTCTATCATGTTTCAGTTATCATGTACTTGTATTTTTTAAGACTTTAGATTAATAAAAGCTAAATTACCCAACTCCCACCGTACCTCACATATATGTTTGTGTTTATTATTTGTTTATTTACATAGCCATTCTTCAGGTTATCTATTGCAGTACAGACCTCTGGATGTGATTTTTCTAACCCTTGCTTAAAGGTTATTGCTAGTGTTTCATGCTCCCTTGCTATATTTGCTTTGTATTTTTTTATCTTTCTTAATAAGAAATGCTCTATATGAAATGCGGTAGGTTTGCTGCCATATATATCACAGGTCATGGGGTCCTTGGTTCGATACTTGTGAGAAATTTGGTATGTTCTCTCGGTGTCTGGGAGAGTTAATGGTGAATTTGTATTTTTCTCTTATCAACAATTCTTAAAGTGGTGTGCCAAATTCTAAATGTACCCTTTAAAGGCAGACGTTGGATACTCATGGACAAATCTATTCTGGGTACCAACTTGTGAAGAGAAACACACAGTATTAATGGCTATGTTCACAATGATTTGATTTTTATACTCTGTACCATAAGATATGAACTGCATGCAGATTCATTGTTGTTGTTGCTGCTGAGTTGCATCATTATGTACCATTACTCTGAAATGACTTAACCCAAACATAGCTCCTTTCTCACTTGTCTGCATGTAGATTGAAATGATATGTAGAACATTGTGACTGGCTTTCATCAGCACTTATCTGTAGAAAAATTAGGATTTATAGAGTACATTACATTAGAGATACACTAGATATCAACTGTTTTGATAAATAAAAACGTTTCAAATGCATGAAGTTTATGTCATGATTTCCACTTCACAATGTTCATCCTGTCTACCCAGAGAAAGACTTCAACATGTGTGGGAAATGAAAAAATTGGATGGGAACTAAATGCAGTCTTAAATAAAGTGGAGCTCTAAACAGTGGAGTAATAAAACTGGTGGAGCCAAAAATATGTGAAAAACTGCTAATGAAAAAGCAGATTGAATCCAAAATTATATTTCAAAACAGGTGGAAACTGAAAATGGGTGGAGACTTAAAACGGGTGGAGACACAAAAAGGAGCCTAAAAACGGGTGGAGTCTTAAAATGAGTGGAGTCTTAAAACGGGTGGAGCCTTAAAATGTGAAAAACTGCTAATGAAAAAGCAGATTGAATCCAAAATTATATTTCAAAACAGGTGGAAACTGAAAATGGGTGGAGTGTAAAAACGGGTGGAGTCTTAAAATGGGTGGAGCCTTAAAATGGGTGGAGACACGAAAACGGGTGGAGTCTTAAAATGGGTGGAGCATTAAAACGGGTGGAGACACAAAGGGTGGAGCCTAAACACGGGTGGTCTTAAAATGGGTGGAGCCTAAAAACGGGTGGAGCCTTAAAACGGGTGGTGACACTAAACCGGGTGGAGTCTTAAAATTGGTTGAGCCTAAAAACGGGTGGAGACACAAAAACGTGTGGACACACGAAAATGGGTGGGAAACGAAAACGGGAGTTGTCCCAGTATCAATTAAACTACCAGAATGGGTGTAATTCAAAAATGGGTGTCATAAACACATTAGGCTGAGCCTGGAAATGGGTGGGAAATGAAAACATGTGGTGTCCCAATACTGATAGAGAAGAAAAACGGGAGGAGTCCAAAAATACTGGGGTGCTGTTAAAAAAAAAATCAGTTACCCCAACTTTAATTATTAAGTAACTGATTTCATCACTGTTTTTAAGATAGTACAACTTTAAGGTCAATTTGTTGGCCACAATTGTAAATTTAAGTTGGCTTAGCAATTCCTGCCAGGTTAGCTTAACTTATAATGCTAAGTCACCTCAAATTTCAGATCAGCATTCATAACCTAATATTTTAAGTTGGCAGAACTTGAAATATCATGGAAAGGTTACACCAATTTTCAAGTTACATTTGTCAACTAAAACATTCATTCATTCATTATCTGTAACCCTTATCCAATTCAGTGTCGCGGTGGGTCCAGAGCCTACCTGGAATCATTGGGTGCAAGGCGGGAATACACCCTGGAGGGGGCACCAGTCCTTCACAGGGCAACACAGACACACACACACTCACACCTACGGACACTTGAGTCGCCAATCTACCTGCAGCGTGTTTTTTTTTTTTGGACTGTGGGAGGAAACCCACGCGGACACGGGGAGAACACACCACACTCCTCACAAACAGTCACGCGGAGCGGGAATTGAACCCACAACCTCCAGGTCCCTGGAGCTGTGTGACTGCGACACCTACCTGCTCCACCACCGTGCCGCCCCCTCAACTAAAACAGTGCTCTGTAATTAGTAACTGAAAGATGTTTAGTTAGATTATCAAACTCAAAAGTGTATGTTGGCAACAGTTGTGAACAAACTGTATGGTATTAACCTACAACTGTTGAAATAAAGACACAAATATTTAAACATTTATTAACAGCACAATTCAAGGTTACACTTTACAAAACATACAGAGTTCACAGAAGATAATACGTTTCAATTTCTGTATTAAAAATAAAGAAAAAATGTTCCATTTTTCAAAAATGCCTCACAATAAACAACTAAAAGTTAGTGAGCTCTTTTCAGCAGCATGCACCAGCACTGTTAAGGCAGCCTGAACCTCAAAATGTACAAAAACATAATATATATATATATATATATATATATATATATATATATATATATATATATATATATATATATATATATATAAAATTAAATCAGTACATTTTTAAAAGATCTTTAAGCTACTATTTATCAGGATCTTACTTGGGGGAAAGAAAGGGGTACTCAAGGTACAATATAAGCATTCCTGAAACACTACAACAGTTTAAGCCTTTAACAGGCGGTTTTCCAGTGCTCGCCAACAGAACAGTTTCAAATGTATATCACCATTCTTTGGGATATTCGATGTTCAGAACTCCAAACAGTAACATGAATGCTGTGGGAAAATCAGCCAGCCCTTCCAGTGCCAGACATTCCTCGATCACAACTGCAAGGTTTCCTGAAGTTTCTACCTCACCTCCGACATCCGTCATCTCGAGGGTGGACCTCTGTTATCAGAGAAGTCTGTTCCCTAAACCAAAAAACAGAAACAAAAAATGTATAAGGATCAACTCTCCTCCACACTGTTACAAAAATTGTCACAGTACCATCAAGGGGACATTTTTGTACCTTTAATTAGGGAACACAATTCCATTCTACATTTCATCTACCAGACGTATGTTCTCTTACTTTACACTGTTTTATAATGAAAGATTACAAATATTCAACTCTCCTTCTGGAGAAGAGAATGTAACGTACCTTCAGGGAACACAACTTGACTCTAAAACCACTGCTGTACTTTAATAGAGTGACCACATCTGAGATGGTGAAAAAGATTGGAGAGAGAGATTCTACTACATTCTACTACAGTCATGTCTGTGTAAGCTCCCATATTTTTGTGTTGTTTTCTGGTTTTAAATGAGAGAAATTCTGAAATAGTCTCAAGAAACACTGCAGAAGGATTCACTAAGAACAGAATTACAAAAAACGAGACTAAAATCGACAGAATCTGTGAGATATTTGAGGTTTTCTGATTGTAACTGTGAGAGGAGAACACACCCAGACAGAGCAGCTAACAGCAGAACTGAGGTCAGAGGAAAGAGAGGAAAACTCATCTCCCCCAGCGTCACCCACATCACCAGCAGCTCATCTGTGAGTGACACCTCCTTTTCACACAGTGGAGGAAAAGTAAGAGTTTATTTGTTTAAGGTTTTGCTGATATTTAATAGATTTTATAAACAAAACTAAAGCTAAGCTAAGGGCTAAAGCTAAAGTGTCAGTTGACAATTGAGAATCAACATTCCGTCAGTGACATTCGAACGAGCTCTCGGAATGAGCCAATCAGAGGAAGCCCTGCTCCTCTCCTGCTGTCCTGAAGACAGTGAGGCCTCACTCTGCGCTCCTGCACAGTTCCACACAGTCACACCCCCCCCCGAGGTGAAGAGTGATGCCGCCCGAAAGCAGTTCAAACACAAACTGCTGAAGGAGAAGCCAGAGACTCTGTTTGCAGATCTGTATAACACCGGGGAAGTCAGCAACCTCATCTTCTACTCTGACCACCCCAGCTCATAGCCCAAACTCTGACCACCCACTACCCCTCTGTGAAGAAGGAAGGCATCTGTAACGGGTGGAAGGTAAAGATCAAAGACCCCAATGACTCAGAGACGGTGTTGATCACAGTCAACATCTACAAGAATGGAACACTCATGGTTCAGGGGAACCTCGGTGAGTTTCAGGAGGCCTTTAATGAACTTAAGGAGACTGCAGAGAAAGAAAGACCCAGCGACACTCTGCAGGGAGAAGACTGTGCTCCCACACAAAGCACTACAACACAGAATCCTCACACACAGCACAACACAGCAGAACCCTCCGCTCAGGACCAGGACACCGATCAAGACCAACACCCTTCACTCCACACCTCCATTACCCTGATGAAGGAGCACTTCACTCGACTGGAGGTGGAGTTAGTGCACCTTCGGGAGATGCTCCTGGAACAGCAACCAGACAAAAAGCTGACAAAAGACAGAGAGACGTACAGAAAAGAGCTGGCTGAACTTAAAGCACAGGTGAGAGGACTACAGAAGGACAGGGAGAGGGACAGGGACAACCACAGAAAGGAGATAACTGCTCTGAGAGAGGAGCTGAGACAGAGAGACGACATCGTACAGAGTCTGAGAGACCAGCTCCTCTCCCTAAATCAGCAACAGGCTCCTGTAACAGCACAGAAACCCACCCAGGACCTGTACACTCACCTGCAAGATTCAACCTCCACCAGCCCAGAGCAGCCTCTACAACCACCTCCTCTTTTAACCCCAACTGATTCACAATAGCCTCTTCCCTCAACCTCCTCCAGCCTCCAAACACCTCCACCTTTAACCCCGGCTGACCCCCAACCTCCAGTTAAACCTAAACTCCGGTGTCCAACTACAAAAAGAGCATTGGAGCTACTCTCTGAGGCAAATCTGGGCTCACCAACCCACATCATAATCCACACAGGTACAAACGACCTGAGAGCTCAGCAAGAGAGAGTGGCTGTGTCCCTGAGAGCAGTTATAGAGAAGGCCTGCAACACCTTCCCTAATGCCAAAATCATCATCTCCACCCTGCTGCCCCGCAAAGATTTCCACCCGGATACGATCCAGAAAATCAACGCCAGGATCTCCAGAGAGTGTGCCCTCCGACCCAACACCCACCTCGCCCACCACCCGACTCTGGACACAGCCTGCCTCTTCGACCACGTCCATCTGTTCAAAGAGGTAGTTCAAGTGTTTGCAAAGACACTAAAAGATGTGGCACTGGCCCGGAATATCACCACACACCAACACACCACTGGACGAGGACCTCGATACACACAGCCTTCAAGACCTTCACCACGACCTGCAGAACGACCAATCCCCCGTCGGAGACCTCAGCAACATGGTCATCATTATCCACCACTACCAGACAGGAGGAGGAGGAGCCACCATGAACACCTTGCTCCCTCACCAGCTCCATCACCTAGCACAGGTACACACACTGCACCACTGAACCAGGGTCCAACACCAGCTCCTCAACTCCAGATCAGACCAGGAACACTGAGCTACGCCCAGGCGGTCGGCAGAGCAGCAAACACAAACGCCTCTGAGCTGAGAGACATTCAGCAGATGCTCAACCACATCTGCACACATCTGATGGGACACTGCCCGTGGTAAGAGGCATGTTACCAGATAGGTAAAGGACATTAATTCTTACACAGTGTACATTATTCCCTCTCTGTACAGTGATTAACACAGAAATGGAAATTTGATCTTTCATCCATCCATCCATTATCCACCGCTTATCCGGGTCCGGGTCGCGGGGGAAGCAGTCGGAGCAAAGAAACCCAGACCTCCCTCTCCCCAGCCACCGACGCCAGCTCCTCCGGGGGTATACCGAGGCGTTCCCAGGCCAGTCGAGACATATAGTCTCTCCAGCGTGTTCTTGGTCTGCCCCGGGGCCTCCTCCCCATTGGACATGCCCGGAACACCTCTCCAGGAAGGCGTCCAGGAGGCATCCGAACCAGATGCCCGAACCATCTCAACTGGCTCCTCTCGACGTGGAGGAGCAGCGGCTCCACTCCGAGTCTCTCCCGGATGTCCGAGCTCCTAACCCTGTCTCTAAGGGAGAGTCCAGACATCCTGTGGAGAAAACTCATTTCAGCCGCTTGTACCCGCGATCTCGTTCTTTCGGTCACTACCCAAAGCTCATGACCATAGGTGAGGGTTGGGACGTAGATTGACCGGTAAATCGAGAGCTTTGCTTTTCTGCTCAGCTTTCTTCACCACAACGGACCGGTACAGAGCCCGCATTACTGCTGACGCTGCACCGATCCGCCTGTCCATCTCACGCTCCATCTTTTCCTCACTTGTGAACAAGACCCCGAGGTATTTAAACTCCTCCACTTGAGGCAGGATCTCACTTCCAACCTGGAGAGAGCACTCCACCCTTTTCCGACTGAGTACCATGGACTCGGACTTGGAGGTACTGATCCTCATCCCTACCGCTTCACACTCGGCTGCAAACTGGTCCAGCAAGAGCTGGAGGTCCCGGCTCGATGAAGCCAACAAGACCACATCATCTGCAAAAAGCAGACATGGGATCCTGAGACCACCAAACCGGACACCCTCCGCCACTTGGCTACGCCGAGAAATTCTGTCCATAAAAATTGTGAACAGAACCGGTGACAACGGGCAGCCCTGACGGAGTCCAACTGCCAGCCATACGAACCAGACTCCTGCTCTGTTTGTACAGGGACTGGATAGCTCCTAACAAAGAGCCCAGTACCCCATACTCCCTGAGCACCCCCCACAGAATACCCCGAGGGACACGGTCGAATGCCTTCTCCAGATCCACAAAACACATGTAGACTGGTTGAGCAAACTCCCATGCACCCTCCAGGATCCTAGCGAGGGTAAAGAGCTGGTCCTGTGTTCCACGACCGGGGCGGAATCCGCATTGTTCCTCCTGGATCCGAGGTTCAACTATCGGTCGGACTCTCTTCTCCAGTACCCCCGCATAGACCTTACCGGGGAGGCTGAGGAGTGTGATCCCCCTATAGTTGGAACACACCCTCCGATCCCCCTTTTTAAAAAGGGGAACCACCACCCCAGTCTGCCAGTCCAGAGGCACTGCCCCCGATGTCCACGCGATGTTGCAAAGACGTGTCAACCAGGACAGCCCCACAACATCCAGAGCCTTGAGGAACCCGGGGTGAACCTCATCCACCCCCGGGGCCCTACCGTCCTCGGAAATTTGATCTTTTTAATTAATATTATTTATCAGTTAACTGTTTTCAATTATCTCTCTTATTTTGAAATTTCAGAAAATAAGACACTTTAATTCACACAGAATGACATCTTTTCGCATCTCTCTATGGAATATCCAAGGTTTAAACTCCTCTTTATTTGGTTTAAAGAGCAGAAACCCTGATTTTGTACAAGAAATTAGAAATATTGATGTATTAATTTTGCAGGAGACATGGAGTAAAGGAGACGAACCCACTGGTTGTCCCCCAGGTTACAGGGAGTTAGTGGTGCCCTCCACTAAATTAAAAGGAGTTTCTCAGGGAAGAGGCTCAGGGGGGATGCTCCTCTGGTTTAAATCAGAACTATCTCAATCGATTCAAAAAGTAAAACAAGGGGAAAATCTTCTCTGGATCAAAATTAATAAGCAGTTAATCTCAACCCCCCAAAATATATTTCTCTGTGCCATCTACATCCCCCCAGCAGAATCGCCCTATTTCAAAGAGGAAACCTTTTCAGCTTTAGAACAACAGATCAGTCATTTCCAAACACGAGGACATGTGGTTATCTGTGGAGACCTGAACGCCAGGACAGGAGCTCAGCCCGACTTCATCAGCTCTCATGGTGACCACTTCATAACAGGGAACAGCGTCCACTTCCCAACGTTCCACCGCAGAGAAAACTATGACAAATCTGTAAATTCTCATGGGAAGAACCTGCTACAGCTCTGTCGAAGCCTGGGTCTGTACGTCGTAAACGGTCGACTGCGAGGGGACTCCTACGGTCAGCTGACCCACGGCTCGGCTCTCGGCAGCAGTACGGTGGACTACGCTATAACCGATCTGGACCCGGCCTTCCTCAGAGCCTTCACGGTCAAGCCACTAACACCCCTCTCAGACCACAGCCAAATCACACTCTATCTAAACAGAACCATTAGAACTGACCACAGGAAACACCCCAGCACACTGTACAAACTCAAACACACACTCAGGTGGACTCCGGACAGCACTGACCAATACTTCCACGCCGTAAACAGCCCGGAAATCCAGACACGTCTCGACTCCTATCTGTCAAACACCTATCAACAACATAAAGGTGTTGACGTGGCTGTGGAAAACTTAAATCATATCTTTGATCATGCAGTCCGATTATCTAATCTCACAATCAGGAAAAACAAACCAAGAAAAATCCAATCAGACGCATGATTCGATCACGACTGCAAGATAAAGAGAAGCAAAGTCAGAAAATTATCCAATCAGAAACACAGGGAACCCCTTAACGAAGAATTACGCACTGAATACTGTGAGGTACTGAGAGAATACAAACACACACTCAGAACCAAAAAGTACAAATACACACAACAACAAATACACAACCTGGAGAATTCAATCAACTCCAATTCATTCTGGGACTGTAACTGGACATCATTAAACAGAAAACATCAGGATGATTTAGCGATCACTGATGGAGACGTGTGGAGAGATCATTTTGAATCACTGTACAGTCGTCAGTCATTAAATACACAACAGCAGCAAATATCCAGTAAATTAGAAACACTCCAAACAGTGATCAAAGACAATCAGAACCCACTGGACTTCCCCATCATAGAATCAAAGTTAGAGGAACAGCTCAGAGGCCTCCAGCCCAGAAAAGCCTGTGGTACCGACGGCATCATGAATGAAATGATAAAACACATAGATTCAAAATTCAAATTGGCCATTCTCAAACTATTTAACCTTATTTTAAACACAGGCCACTTCCCCAGCGTCTGGAGCGAAGGTCTCATATCCCCCATATTCAAATCCGGAGACAAATACGACCCAAACAATTACAGAGGGATCTGTGTGAGCAGCAACTTGGGCAAGGTCTTCTGTAGCATCCTCAACACTCGGGTTTCCTCACAGACCATAACGTCCTCAGCAGAGCTCAGATCGGCTTCCTCCCGAACCACCGAACCTCTGACCACATCTTCACCCTCCACACGCTGATAGATAAACACGTACACCAGAGTAAAGGCAAAATCTTTGCATGTTTTGTAGATTTTCAAAAAGCGTTTGACTCCATTTGGCACATGGGATTATTCTAAACTTTTAGAAAGCGGTGTTGGGGGGAGAACATACGACGTTATTAAATCAACGTACTCTCACAGTAAATGTGCAGTGAAAATGGGAACGTTCAGGACAGAGTTCTTCCCACAGTCTCGAGGAGTACATCAGGGCTGCAGCCTGAGCCCCACTATCTTTAATATCTATATTAATGAACTGGACCAGAATGTCTCAATACCCGGCCTCTCTTTGGGGGACACCAAAATCAAGTGCCTTCTCTACGCAGATGACCTTGTTTTGCTGTCACCAACCAGAGAAGGACTCCAGGAAAGTTTAAACGTCCTGGAGAACTATTGTCAAAACTGGGCTCTGACAGTAAACCAGAGAAAAACTAAAATAATGACATCTAAAAATCAGGGGAACTACAATTTTACAATAAACAACACCAACATTGAGCACACTAAAACTTACACGTATCTGGGGATAACCCTCAGCTCCACAGGAGGTTTCAACTCGGCTGTGAAGGAGCTCAGAGAGAAGGCCAGGAGGGCCCTATTTTCCATCAAAAAATCCATTAATTTCGAAATACCAATTCCAATCAGGCTCAAACTGTTCAGATCGGTTATAGAACCCATCGCTCTGTACGGCAGTGAGGTGTGGGGACCCCTAACACAGAGCAGTTTTACCAACTGGGACAAACATCCCATTGAAACCCTGCAAAAGTATCCTGCATGTGCAGAGAAAGGCCCCCAATAACGGCTGCAGGGCCGAACTAGGGCAGTACCCCCTCCTCATAGCCATTCAGAAAAGAGCTCTGAACTTCTGGAGGCATCTAAAATCCAGTGACCCCCAGTCACTGCACTACAAAGCCCTGTCCAATCAGGAGCTTCACATTGATAGGAGTCCCCTCAGCCAGCTGGTCCTGGTCCTCAGTGACCTACAACCCAACGACATCACCGAGTCCAAACATCCTCACCACACACTCACTCAGAAAATCAGACCCCAGCACATCATCATCCAACAACAAAACATCTACCTCACACACTGGACCCACACCATACACCAACAGCACAAACTACAGAGCTAATCAGCCATCAACAGAGAATACACACTGGCCAAATACCTCACAACCCTCAGGGAGAGGTCACTGAGGAAGACGCTGACCATGTACAGGCTCAGTGAGCACAGTCTGGCCGTGGAGACCGGCCGTCACAGACAGAACTGGGTACCCAGAGAGGACAGGCTGTGCTCTCACTGTGAGCTGTCCTGAGTTCCTGCTCCTCACTGATACTGAGAAGCTCCAGTATGTACTGGGAGAGAAGGGGGAGCTGATCACACACGCAGCCAAATATGTGACAGACTGCCACAACCTGAGGGACAACCAGTGTGGTCAATCAACAGTATAACTAATTATTACTGAATATTACTGACTATTAATTATTATTATTAATTATTACAGATTATTAAACATCCACGTTGTCTCCATACTCTTATTTTCCTTTTCTTATTTGATTATCAGTAATCTTGTAAATATGTATTCTGTAATATGCTTTAGCAATAGTGTATTGTATTACATTCATGCCAATAAAGCACTGCTGAACTGAACTGAAAAAGAGGACACGTTTGGGGGGGGGGGGGTGAGCTCTCGCCCCTCGCTGCCGTTGTATGCTTAGCTCAACCTATGTGTGCTTTTAGGTCCTTTACACCTTTATTTGCTACACAAAACATGGAATTTCTTTTTTAATTCATCCGAGAACTTACATTTACATTTCGGCATAGCTGCTCGAGATGAGGGTAGGTACATGAGCTTTGCCTGACGTAAACAAGGACTACTGACGTGCAGACTGACCAATTAAATGTTTACAGAGGTTATCGACCAATAACGGTAGCTCTACAGTCAGACCGTCCAATCAGAAGATTTTAGGCTACTTCACCACGCCCCCTTCTCACTCAATCGGAGTAGGGGAGGGCGGGACTAGTTTGTGAACGAAACTTCTCGAAGTTCTATGTAAGCTCTAGAAAAACAAAATGCCGGACGTTTGTGAAATTCCGGCCGGACATTTTTTTTAAGTCTAAAAAAGAGGACTTGTCCGGTTAAAAGAGGACGTCTGGTCACCCTAACTTTAACATTGCAATGTTTGTACTTTAAGTGACCAATAAGGAACCTCTACTGTGCCTTTTTTTCTGAGAGTGCAGAGCAATACAATTTACACTTCAACAAATTATGTATTGGTATAATTGGCCAGAGCCATGTGAATCACCATAAAAGGCAGATCTCATTCAAAAAGTGTGTAAAATCTCTTAAGTTACAGCAGCTTTCACGTTTATTTTTATTATCGCACTCACAATGGCAGATCGTAACTTTACCTTGAGGTGTATTAAAGAGGTTTAAACGCTCACGTTTTTGGAACTGAAATGTTTTTCACACCAGGTCGAGCTTGATGTTTTGGCTTCAAATGCAAAATCAGCACTATACTGAAAGATTATTACAGTAGTCGATAACGCACTCACATATTCACAAGACGTCCTTCACAACGTTTTGGAGAAGTTATTTTTCAACAACACGCTCACAAACGGTAGATTAATCCACTCCGAAGCACGACCAGCATTAAAGATATTCCTCCGCGTGCTGTGCGCAAAATCATTTCCAAAATAGAAGTCTCCAAACCTAAATAAAAATAGATTATGTGTTAAGCACAGTATATAATTTTCACTGTAATTATTTCTCTTCCATTTTTTTAAATTTGTGAATAAACTGTTAGGTTAATGAGTTTTAAACTTTTTACAAAATAATATTTTAAAACGCCCACTGCTGGTGAATATATGCATTCACACGTTCATGATTTTTCTTGATATTTTAGTGGACATTTCACAAAATGTACATTCAGTCCTAATATATATATTATATATTAAATGGATGGTGTCCCAAAACTCATAGAGTAGAAAAAATTTGTCCAAAAATCCACATTTGTCCAAAAATAGTTGGGGAACAGAAAACAAGTGAAAAATATGTAGTGTACCAAAATGGGTGGGAAACAAAATGAATGTTGTCCCAAAACGATTGATGTACTAAAACATATGACATACTAAAATAGGTGGCAAACGAAAACAGGTGTTGTAATAATATACATGAAACTACCAAAATTGGTGCGAAAAAACATTAGGCTGAGCCTGGAAATGGGTGGGAAGTGAAAACAAGTACAAAACATGTGGTGTACCAAAATGGGTGGTGTCCCAAAACAGATGGTGTACTAAAATGGGTGGGAAACGAAAACAGGTGTTGTCCAAATATCAAATAAATTACAAAAGTGAGTACAGTTCCAAAATGGGTGGGAAAAAACAATAGGCTGAGCCTGGAAATGGGTGGGAAATGAAAACAAGTACAAAACATGTGGTGTACCAAAATGGGTAGGAAATGAGATGAGCTTGGAAATGGGTGGTTGTCGTCCCAATACTGATAGACTAGAAAAATGGGAGGAATCCAAAAATACCAGGGGGACAGATAAGTAGTACAATATATGTGGTGTACCAAAATGGGTGGGAAATGACAACATCTGGTGTCCCTATACTGATAGAGTAGAATGAATGTGTGGAGTCCAAAAATAGTCCGGGAACAGAAAACAAGTGCAAAATATGTAGTGTACCAAAATGGGTGGGAAATCAAATTGAATGTTGTCCCAAAACGATTGATACACTAAAACAGATGACATACTAAAATGGGTGGGAAATGAAAACAGGTGTTTTCGCAATATAGATTAAACTACCAAAAGTGGTGGGAAAAAACAATAGGCTGAGCCTGGAAATGGGTGGGAAGTGAAAACAAGTACAAAACATGTGGTGTACCAAAATGGGTGGGAAATGAAAACGGATGGTGTCCCAAAACAACTGATACACCAAAATGGGTGGTGTCCCAAAACAGATGGTGTACTAAAATGGGTGGGAAACGAAAACAAGTACAAAACATGGTGTAACAAAATGGGTGGGAAATGAAAACATGTGTTGTTCCAATACTGATAGAGTAGAAAAAATGGGACAAGTCCCAAATTACCGGGTGGGACAGATAAGAAGTACATTATATGTAGTGTACCAAAATTGGTAGGAAATGAAAATGGATGGTGTCCCAAAACAACTGATACACTAAAATTTGTGGTGTCCAAGTAAGATTGATAAGAGACTTCAACATGTGTGGGAAATGAAAAGATGTGGAAGAGAAAATTGGATGGGAACTAAATGCAGTCTTAAATAAGGTGGAGTTTTAAACAGTGGAGTAATAAAACTGGTGGAGCTAAAAATAGGTGAAAAACTGCTAATGAAAAAGGGAGTGAAACAGCAGATTGAATCCAAAATTATATTTCAAAACAGATGGAAACTGAAAATGAGTGGAGCCTTAAAATGAGAGGAGCCTAAAAACGGGGGGGAGAAACGAAAATGAGTGAAGCCTAAACAGGTGGAGTATTAAAACAGGTAGAGCCTAAAAATGGGTGGAGACACGAAAACGGGTGGAACTTTAAAATGGGTGGAGTCTAAAAACGGGTGGAGCCTTAAAACGAGTGGAGCCTAAAAACGGATGGAGACACGAAAACGGGTGGACCCTAAAAACGGGTGAAGCCTTAAAACGAGTGGAGCCTAGAAACGGGTGGAGCCTAGAAACTGGTGGGGTCTAAAAATGGGTAGAGTCATAAAACGGGTGGAGCCTAAAAAAGGCTGGGGTCTTAAAATGGGTGGAGATGTAAAACTTAAATGTTTATCTGGTCTAACCAGAGAGAGATTTTAAGTAGCTTTAAACAGTGGAGTAATAAACCTGGTTGAGTCAAAAATAGGTGAAAAAGTGCTAAAGAAAAAGGCTGTGAAAAAACAGAGTTAATCCAAAATTATGTTTCAAAACAGGTGGAAACTGAAACAGCTGAAGCCTAAAAACGGGTGTAAACTAAAAACGGGTGAAATCTTAAAACGGGTAGTGACGTGAAAACGGGTGGGAAGCAAAAACAGGAGTTCTCCCAGTATCAATTAAACTACCAGAATGAGTTTCATTCAAGAATGGGTGTGATAAACGCATTAGACTGAGCCTCGAATTAGGTGGGAAATGAAAGCATGTGGTGTCCCAATACTGATAGAGTAGAAAAAATGTGTGGAGTCCAAAAATACCGGGGGACAGAGAAGTAGTACATTATATGTAGTGTACCAAAATGGGTGGGAAATGACAACATCTGGTGTCCCTATACTGATAGAGTAGAATAAATGTGTGGAGTCCAAAAATAGTCCGGGAACAGAAAACAAGTGCAAAATATGTAGTGTACCAAAATGGGTGGGAAATAAAATTGAATGTTGTCCCAAAACAATTGATACACTAAAACAAATGGGTGGGAAATGAAAAGAGGTGTTTTCGCAATATAGATTAAACTACCAAAAGTGGTGGGAAAAAACAATAGGCTGAGCCTGGAAATGGGTGGGAAGTGAAAACAAGTAGAAAACATGTGGTGTACCAAAATGGGTGGGAAATGAAAACGGATGGTGTCCCAAAACAACTGATACACCAAAATGGGTGGTGTCCAAATATGATTGATACACCAAAATGGGTGGTGTCCCAAAACAGATAGTGTACTAAAATGGGTGGGAAACGAAAACAGGTGTTGTCCAAATATCAATTAAACTACCAAAATGAGTATAATTCCAAAATGGGTGGGAAAAAACAATAGGCTGAGCCTGGAAATGGGTGGAAAATGAAAACAAGTACAAAACATGTCGTTTACCAAAATGGGTGGGAAACAGAAATGGATGGTGTTCCAAAACAATTCATACACTAAAATGGGAGGTGTCCCAAAACAGATGACATACTAAAACAGATGTTGTTCCAATATAAATTAAACTACCAAAATGGGTGGTGTCACAAAATGGGAATTCTAATGGATGGAGTTAAGAAACATGCACCATAACAAGTTTATTACCAAAATGTGTAGCACCCCAAAATGGGTGGGAAACAACAGGTTGAGTCCAAAAATGTGTGGGAAACAAAAACAAGTACAAAATTGTAGAGGTGGAGTCTAAAACTGGGTGGGAGGTGTCTCAAAACAGGTGGAAAATGCAGAGTCCAAAAAAAGTCACGATGAAAAGGTGAACTTCTAAAATGGCTGAGGGATCTTGTCTGAAAAATGTTCTGAGTTTTAAAATGGGAGTGAAACTGGAACAAGTACAAATACTTGATGTATTAAAATGTGAGGAAAATGAAAAAGAGGCGGTGTCCCCAAATGCATGGTGTACTGAAATGTGAAAAGTCTAAAGAACGTGTACCAAAACAGGTGGGGTACCAAAATGAGGGAAATCTGAAAACAGTTACCAAAACAGGTGATGGACTTTTTTTCCAAAAATTGGGAATCCCAATATGAGTACCAAAACAGGTACCATCCCAAAACTGGTGGCATCCCAAAAATGGGTGGGAAACAACATTAAGTTGAGTGGGGAAATGAAAATGAAAATTGATACATACACTAAAATGGGGGTTGTCCCAAAACAGATGACATACTAAAATGGATGGGAAACAAACACAGGTATTGTCCCAAAATGTGTCATGTACCATAACAGGTGGAGAAAAGCAAAAATGGCAGGAACACTCCCTGGAGGGGGGCACCAGTCCTTCACAGGGCAACACACACTCACACATATGGACACTACTGTGAGGCCAATCCACCTACCAACATGTATTTTTGGTGACGTGGGTTTCCTCCGGGTGACTGTCTGTGAGGAGTGTGATGTGTTTCCTCCGGGTGTTCCAGTTTCCTCTCACAGTCCAAAAACACACGACTCAAAATGTGTGTGTGTGTGTTGCCCTGTGAAAGACTGATACCAGGTAGACTCTGGATCCACCGCAACCCTGAACTGGATAAGTGGTTACAGATAATGAATGAATGGGAGGAAACAAGAGCACCTGGAAGAAACCCACGCAGACACAGGGAGAACACCATAAGCAGGGTTCAAACCCATAACCCCAGGACCCTAGAGCTGTGTGACAGCGACACTACTTGCTGCGCCACCGTGTTGCCCTAATTATTAAATTAACATTATTGTTAATGGCTGCAGATGCAGTGCCAACGCATTTATTCTCTACCCTACTCTCTTCCCGGCACTGATCTCTATCATTACCAGTACTGCTTTATTTCAAAGTATGCAAAATTCCACACAAATATTACTAAATAACCTAAATATTTATTTACATACGGTTACTTCATCAAAATACTGATCATTTTGCAGGTTTATTCCACACACATCTTAATACCGTATGTAAGTGCTTAGTTTTGAAGGTTACTACTACTTTATTTTGAAAGTCAACTCAAAGACAAACACACAATCGCACACACACCGCACCGTCATCCAACTTTTCCATATCCTCAAATGCGTTTCGCTGGGTGGCTGTGTCACGAAAGCTTGGGGTCCTGGAATGGCGGTCCTGAACGTGCTGGTCTGTAGATGGCAGTAAAACGAATGAAAAAGAGGAACACTTTGCTTCATTCCTCGTTGTTTTTCCGGGTTGCTGGCGACTGTCAAGATCTGAACAGCTGAACCGAAGCAGGGTTATCCTTTCATTTTTTCTCTAAAGGCATTTTTTTTTAAAAATCCCCTGAGTATGAAGCGGTGTGTGAGGAATTCTGTGCGGAGACGCTGAGAGTGGGTCCGTTAGCGAAGCTTTACCTCAGAGGTGTGTGGAGATTTTCGCTGCTGTATTTATTTATCTAGTGATTCGATTCTTAAAATCCTTAATGTCGCACAACACATCTTTTAACAATGTAACTTTTAAAACACGCGAGCTGTCGGCTCGTTTATCTGGACTGTTTTTAGAGGTTGGGAACTATGCTAAAATTAGCTTCCAGCTCTTTCGAATTCTCCGTTCCACCTTAAATGGTGCAGTTAGTACAGCTTTCTGTTCTGTTTAAGGTGGAACGGACGGTTCAGTAAAATGCCTGTTGTGCGGTGTACTCAGAGGGGAATGTTCGACGATATCTAACATGATATAATCGAGTCAAAACCTACGTTCAGGTTCATTTTCTTAGAAATTAGCTATAAAACTTAGACTTTGCCACAGATTACAAGTTTTAGCTCGTGTTGGGGGTATTTCGTTTAGTATTTTAACGTTTCTCTACAGCTAATCTCTTCACCTTCATTCGGTATGAATCAGTTTATGACTTTGTTATTATTTATCTTCACCTATCTGTCCCATTTTTGCTCCTGTGTCGACCCAATGAAAATGGATTCCTCAGTAATGTTTCCTGCCACTGCTTCATCAGAGGCACTCACTTGGGGCTTGGACCCATAGTTCTGTAAAGCTGCTTTGTGAGGATATGTAAAAAGTGCTCCACAAATATAATTTCATTGATTAAATTCAACTGAATTGAATTTAAATTTGTTTTCTAAGGCTCTAAATGTGTTTTTTTCATTGGATATTTTAATTCTGAAATAATCAGCTCTCTGTGGAAAGCCCATTATTGTTATAAATCAGCTCTCAATGCTTTCCACACAGAACCATGTCGAATTTAATCTGATATTAAACAGATCATACTTTTAAGGAAGGACTGATGGCGTTGAGAGTAATTTAATTTTGTCATTGTTGGTTCACATCTTCCTAAAACTCTGGATGAAAGCTTTTGGTTTGACCATTCTTTTTGCAGCGCAATGCCAGTGTCCCTGCAACAGAAACTTGGCACCTCCAGCTCAGAGTTTCCTCCAGACTGGGAAGATGATGAGCGGATGGCCTTCCTATTCTCTGCCTTCAAGGAGAACAGAGAGGTGGATCCATTGGATTGGGACGGGAAGATGAAGTTTTGGACCCCACTGATTGTGGAGGGCTGCAGAAGGCGAGGGACTGTGTGTGTGAGCCTGCATGAGCTGAATGAAAGTTTTCGGAGAAAAGGGGCCTTTCCTCTGGGCCTGGGCACCATCGTCCAGAGCATGATCAGGTACACTGGCATCAGAACATCTCTGTGGACATTTTCAGCTCAATGTATTAACATATGTGCTAGAAGATTGTGCTTAGTACAGCTGTGAATGGGTCTGATTTGTCTTGTGACACAATTGCTTAAGTGATCTCCATGGTGGTGTCCCTTAATCATAGTTATAACGGTATGCTATTGCTGTGTTTTTGTCTTCCAGGAGTGGAAAGGTGCAGAAAGAATCCGATTTTGCTGCTAATGTAGATTCTGGCTGGTTGTCCTGGGGTGTCGGGCTGTTGTTGGTCAGACCCCTGAAGTGGACGCTGTCAGCTCTACTGGGCAGTGGGAGAGTTCCACTTGAAGAGTCATTTGTGGTGATCGATTTGGTTAAAGTAAGTTGTAAACAACTTGAGCCAATTTGTAGGAGCACCTATACACTAGGATGCCATTCATTGAGCCATTTACTTTGGTCGTTAAGGTCTGGTATATGTTCTGGTTGTAGGAAAAGGCTGCAGCGCTGCTGGCTGCATATCAGTGCTCTCCTCTGGCCGGACACTCTCTGTTATCCTTTCCAGAACTGCGCTCTCTCTCCTCTCACATCTGCCCAGATGAGACAACACTTTGTCTGGCTCTGCTGCAGCTGCAGAGGGAGAAACATGTCACTGTCTCACTACATGAAGGAGAAAAGGTGTGTATGTATGAGAACCTGTGCATATGCAAATTGTGGCAAAGGAGTTGTTTAGGAAGCCGCCATTTTAATTATGTTTTGGCCAAGCAATTAAAATGTCCACAATACTCAGACATCTGTGGATTTCGACACAGCAAATGCTATTGTTTTAAGTCTATGCTGAATATTTACTTTAGTTTCTCTGTATGTTTATGGTCAGTTGGTGAAATTTAGTCAGGCAGGACATGGGCGAGTGTCTCCTGTCAGTGAGATGGACCTGGGAATCTATCAATTGCAACGCAGTGAGAAGCTGCTGGAGGAGAGAGTGGAAGCCCTGGGCCAGGAAGCAGAGAAGTGAGTCTGTTTGTATGCATGTTGTTGCTAGCAGGACAACAATTTTCATCTCTATTATTATTATTATTATTATTATATATATTTTTTACATTATTTGAAAATCGTAATTTACCTTAATAGGGCGGCATGGTGGCGCAGCAGGTAGGTGTCGCAGTCACACAGCTCCAGGGACCTGGAGGTTGTGGGTTCGATTCCCGCTCCAGGTGACTGTCTGTGAGGAGTTGGTGTGTTCTCCCTGTGTCTGTGTGGGTTTCCTCCGGGTGCTCTGGTTTCCAAAAACACACGTTGGTAGGTGGATTGGCGACTCAAAAGTGTCCGTAGGTGTGAGTGAATGTGTGTGTGTCTGTGTTGCCCTGTGAAGGACTGGCGCCCCCTCCAGGGTGTATTCCCGCCTTGCGCCCAATGATTCCAGGTAGGCTCTGGACCCACCGCGACCCTGAACTGGATAAGGGTTACAGATAATGAATGAATGAAGTTACCTTAATATTGGTTTCATTTACTTTCCTTAAAGATTATGGCTGCTTTGATAAACATGTTTTATTTCTGTTTTTTTTTTTTTGTATTTTAAGATGTAAAGAACAAGCAAAGGTTCTGCTGAAAGAAGGGAACAAGTCACAGGTATAAAAACAATTGATTTGTTTCAGATTTATATAATATTAGTATATATGATATATGAGGTGTACATTCTCATTGCTTTAAACTGTTTCTGCTTTCCTCAGGCTCTGAGATGTCTAAAGGGGAGGAAGCGTGTTGAGAGGAAAGCAGATCGTTTGTACGCTCAGCTCGAGACAGTCAAAGGAATTTTGGAAAGGATAGCGAGCTCACAGACTGACCGCCTGGTACAATACACATTCAAACTGACTTGCTGTCATTCTACGTTACTAGATAGCTTTAACTATAGGTAAATACATTCCTGGCTAAACCGGTCCATGCTGGTGTGGGTTTCCTCACCCTCAAAGATGTACAACAACAATATTTGAGTGCCAAACTTGAGGCTAAATTTACAGAACAGTATTATTTCACAATAATAAGGACAATAAAGTTGAAGTGACATTGACAGTCAACACCTCAAATCTGCATTCTCTCCATCTGAATGTTTATTGTAGGTGATGCAGGCATACCAGGCAGGTGTAGCTGCTTTAAGGATTTCTCTGAAGGGTGTAACAGTTGAAAGAGCTGAGAACCTGGTTGATCAGATTCAAGAGGTAAGGGCAAGGGCACATTTATCAAGAGTTTTAAAGTACGAACATTGAACTACGTTCAGGTTTAATTAGTTAATTACATTCAGTGTAATGTTAAATGCACTGCCCCAGATCAGTGTTCAAATTCTAAAGCAACCCTGATAAATACATGCTAATCTCTGTATTTTGTTTTTTCCCCACTCTTTTTCAGCTGTGTGAGACTCAAGATGAAGTTAGTCAGACTCTGGCTGGAGGAGCCTTGGATGCAAGTATGTCACTTTCATGTTCAAAACAATAAAGACAGGACTCATTTGTCAGATCCACACCACAGTGTCAGCTGAAAGGCTAACTTAAGGCTAATGAACTTATTGCTTTTGTTCCAGATGAAGCCGAGTCAGAGGAGCTGGAGGAGGAGCTTAAGTCTTTATTGGAAGAGAAAGCTCCAGACACAAGTTTAACACTACCAGAGATCCCATCACACCCCATTTCAACTAAAGAAACAAGTGTGCTGGACGACGCTTTCTTCCACTCCCTGCCCTCCGTGCCTGACACTAACATCACTGACGAGGACCTAGAGAGGGAGCTTGGTCGACTCAGGCTGTAAGTGTCCTGTTTCTAAGCCTCACCCAGTGTCTGTCTCTGACTTAATGAAGTAAAACATGGACTGGATATTTCTGGAGTCAATTCTGCTTATTGATAAATGGTCCCAGCTCTGATTGGATATGCCATCTTAGAGCTATAAAGCCTATCTAATCTACTCTTTGTTTTCCCAATGCATTTTCTCATTTTTGTATAGGAATGCTACATAAAGAATTGATCTCAGTTTTGAAGAAGCATAAGACACAACAGTGGAGAAGAGATGGCACAAAGAACCTCTGGACAGGATGTCTACAGAGAAAGCAATCCTATAGCCTACAGTGTACGTTTGTTTGTTTGTTTGTTACTTTGTCGTTATTAATGTTTGTTATGGCATGTTTGTCATTTTATTTTTAAAGTTTTAAGAGTGGCCTTTAAGTACAAATGTATTCTAATAAAAATGACAGATTATGATGCTTAACAGGGTATATTTGCAAATGAAACAGATTTATTGATGGACTGAATGCTATTTATGAAGGAAGGTCTGGAATAAAAGTGGTAAAAGAACTTTGGTGCTTTGTTATTTGTTTTGCCCCCTCCAGGGTGTATTCCCGCCTTGCGCCCAATGATTCCAGGTAGGCTCTGGACCCACCGTGACCCTGAACTGGATAAGGGTTACAGATAATGAATAAATGTCGCCTTGAAAGCCCCCCACCCCCTGTCCCTCCAGGGGTTAACTGCTTAAATATGGCATTGACTGCTTATTTTGCTTATATTTGTTTGTATATACAACATACAGACTTGTTAACATGGTAAAATAAATAATAATAGACACTACTGGATTAATCTAATGGCCAAGCAGGTATCCTACATCAACAAAAACAGCTGCTGTGTCCTGGAGAGAAGTTTTTTCTCAGGCACAGAATGAACTTGTGCTGATATCATTGGCGAAATATACGTTCTTTATATTTTACAGTTAATTTTTACTATTTAGACAATGAAATATAACGGCCTGTTGAAGCTTTAATGCATCATTACATAATATAGATAGTGAGGGGTTAATGACAGGGGATCCTCTATTAAGAATTTAAAGATCCGCGCATGCGCACAGCCTCACTGGTCGCCTACCTGCTCTGTAGTTAACGTTAGCAGCGGGAGCCAGCTTCCTCAGCGCGTCTACGTTTCAACGGCTTTAACGGCCGTCGCCACCTTCTTCGTTTCTTCACGGCTCCTCCGTTATTCTGTGTGGATGCTTATATGTGTTTACTCTTATTTATCTCAGAGTTGACGGGGTTTTGACGGGATGGACGGAAGAGTTCATTTAGCTACGGCTCGAGCTAACGGTGGGTAACGAAGCTGAAGTTCACGTAGTTTATTCGTGTAATTTATTAAAGGCGCTGTGTGTTTAACCACGGCTTTTGTGTTCAGAGACCGTTACAAAGGTCAGTGGTCAATTATATTTAGCTCTTATATCCACTGTTCACGGTCTGTATCCATTAACATGGAACTAGCTGAAAGAGGCCACTGTGACAAATCCTAAAATGTTCAATTTTTATTTTATTATTTGCTTTTAAATATGTATATAATAACCCAGGAAACAAACTACAACTGAGAAAATCTCAGGTTTCCTCCTCAGTAACCGGCTTTTTACCCCTAATATTACCGGTCCACCTTAAATACAGCGACATTCAATAGCCAGTTAAGGTGGAGCGGAAAATTCGAAGAACACGCTAATTACAGGCTCATTAACAAGTCCAGCAAGTGACACGACTGCGTTCAACGGGTTGTTTTGATTGTTTTCTAGTCACCTATCACTAAGTAGCTGTTCCAAAGTGTTTTAAACGATTAAAATACGCATTTTAAACACATGCTCATGCGGCGACCCGTGGAGAGATGGTCTCTTCCGTGTGTAAGCTGCGGTGTGTATTAATCATGTGGACACTTTATACTCTGCCACGTCCCCTTTTGACGTGGCTTACGTTTTTTTTTACTCTAGGTTAAGTGCAAGGTTTATTCCTCTTTCCTTTGCTGGTGTTCAGGCTAAAGATGCCGCCCCAAAACAGCAGAGCAGCTGTCCACAGGAGGGGAGAGAGTTAAAGGCTTGAAGATCACAGCTTTGATCATTGGCTCCAGATCACAATGGGAAGGTAGGTCAATATGTTAGTGTTTTAATTTAATCCAAGCCTCTAAGGATGTTTCCCAGTTTACCCAGATGTTTCAGTTTAAGACTTTTCAAGTCAGCTAAATCAAACCAGCTTTCAGTCTTTTCACTGCCATTTTAAATTATATATACTATTTTTTTGTTATGAGCGAGTTGGTGACTGGAAGGAGGAGGATGCTTTACCCATATGTATAATGCGCGCTCATGTATTTCAAGTCTGTTGTTAGATATCTAAATGCGTAAATACATGGCCACAGCAAAACAAGCACTGATTTTAAAGTGGGAAACATCTCTATAATATATTTAAACACACATACAGGAAGGAATGACACAAATAGACGTAAATTGTAACCTAATTACTTTAAACTGATTGGTCTGAAAGTCATCCTCATGTGAATTGTCTTCTAATGTGAAATTTTATTTGTCCACAGGATCAGTATCTCCTGTCTGTTTCCAGCATCATGGCACTTCAGCCTGTCTCCGGTGGTGCTCCCCCGGCTCATGCTCCCCACCTTCAGGCAGCTGCTACTGCTCGCTGTCCTGGCCGTGCTCCTTGGCTTTGTCTACCTGCTACTGGTCTCAGGAAAGGGACAGAACCCCTGGATCAGAGAGGATAAGCACTACCACAGGTTGGCCTTGCAATTTTCTCAAAATAAGCTTAGTTTGGTTATATGTTCTAGTTTCTAAATTACATTATTGTAAACGTAAAGCATCAGTACAGGTCCACAGTACAGTGGAACCTCTACCTACGAACTTGATCCGTTCCGTGACCCGGTTCGTAAGTAAAAAAGTTCGTTTCTCACTTTTTCTCAGTTTTTGCACTGATATATGTTTACAACACTCTCAAATTAGTAAAAAAAAAAAAATACATGTAGCGTTACTAAAAATAAAAAAGAAATACAGTGGTAACAGTAACAAAAAAGAAATAAAGTTTTAAGTGGTTACACGTTGCTACCTTGAAGACGTGACGACTGGCTGGAGGATTGACTCGCCGATTGGGGTCAGTGGCCATTTCAAGCCGTCGGCTCGGCGGAGGCTCGGGTTCGTTTCTTGAGTCATGGTTCGTTGGTGGAGGCAAAAAATATTCAAATGTCCGGTTCGTATCTTGGAAAGTTCGTTAGTAGAGGTTCCACTGTATATTCAAGTTTAGGTCATTTTTTGTTTTGTTTTGTCTTGATTTTATTTATTTATTTATTTATTTATTTATTTTATTTTCAAAAAGTTTTGTTACCTTTCACGTCTCTTGGAGCTTTTTTGTGGTGATAGTTTCCAGGTCTGCAACTCCCAGGTGACCTCCTCTGCTGTTGTTCTGTATTTTCCTCAGGCATTTGGCACGGGTTACAGATATGGAAGCCACAGACACAAGTAACCCTAACCTGAACTATGGTGTGGTGGTGGACTGCGGGAGCAGTGGCTCCCGTGTGTTTGTATATACTTGGCCTCGGCATAACGGCAACCCTCATGACCTGCTGGACATTCGGCAGATGAGAGACCAGCATCGCAAGCCAGTAGTCATGAAAATCAAACCAGGTCAGTGTTTAGTAACAAGAAAAAGAAGTGGCGGAAAGGCAATAAATGATAATTGAATTATTTACAATAATTCTTTTAGTAATTTGTTTGAAACAAAGACGTATTGAGACATGTATTACCTGAAGATACCCTAATAAGTACTAGACCCAAGATTGGGCTAAGGTTGTGATCACTTTGAGGATGGGGATTGCCCATTTTATTGTTTATATTGTAATATGTAATGCGTTACCATGTTGCTGTGCTTGTATAGGCTGTGAACCAAATGGTAAAGATTTCCAGATCAAAACACCACAATAAACATATGTCTGTGCAGGTATTTCTGAATATGCAACTACACCAGGAAAGGCCAGTGATTACTTGTACCCACTGCTAAGCTTTGCTGCACAACACATCCCCAAGGCCAAGCACCAGGAAACTCCACTGTATATACTGTGTACTGCAGGCATGAGGGTTCTTCCCGAGAGGTAATTATACTGTCACTTTGGTATCAGTTATATACAGAGTAATTTCCACAGCCTTCACGTATCTACATTCTTTTTTTTTTTCTTACAGCCAACAAGAAGCCCTCCTGGAAGATTTGCGAACAGACATTCCTGTGAATTTCAACTTTCTTTTCTCTGATTCACATGTGGAAGTCATTTCAGGAAAGCAAGAGGGTATGACACCTCACACAGATTGTTGCCAGTGATTTGAAATCTTGAATTGTCTCCAGCTTGTTATAGTTAAGGATTTTCCTCTGTGGAAAACTGACACCTAGTGATGTTACGACTCAGTATTTACTTTGTAATATGATGTGTTTTAACAAAAGTTGCCATCAAGGTCACAATGATTGTTTTTTTTTTTTTTTTTCTTTAAATCCCCAGGTGTATATGCATGGATTGGAATTAACTTTGTCCTGGGGAGGTTCAGTCACGTTAATGATGGTGAGTTTGGTTGCACTTCATGTTAGGGGCCAAGCACAAGGTTGACTTTTGTGGTGATATGTTAAGTTAAGCTTTGAGACCAGTGGTTCTCCAACTGATCCCCTGGACCCCCATTGTGACACTAAAATGTGGACCATACTTTGAGCCATTGAGACAGAGTTGAAGATCTGAAGCTCTGGTTGTACAAGTACCGCTCTGAAACAGAATGGTTATCATGGGGCATTTCCTTTGCCAAACATTTATTGGCATGTTCTTTAGCTGAGACTTTGCATTGCAAATAAACCTTTTTGACAGTCATTAAATTTGCATGTTTTATACTACATGGGCAAAACTTGTGGGCACCTGCTCGTACATCTGTTATGAAATCATGACTATTAAAATGTAGTATGTCCCAACTTCTCTATCTCTTAATCTCTTTATCTCTATCTTTTATATCCTGTGCTTCTGAGAAGGCTTTAGACTAGGTGTTTGGACGTTGTTGTGAGGATATGAAGGCACACTGTTCGTGGATGTTCTGATGTTGCATTATTAGTCTTGAATCACAACCCTATGTCTTACCTTTCTGTGGAGATTATGCTGTGCGGGAAATTTGAATTCCTCTTTCTATAACTGTTGAACCATCAACTACATGGATTTAGCAATCATGATTAGGGACGCATGAATACCGATACTGGTATTGGGTATTTACCCGATAACGTTCATTTACTCATAAAACACAAATGAGTCCTCGAACAAGGTGGATTTTTCTTCACTCAAAGTGTGTTTTCCTGTTTGCGAGAGCACTGTTCGTTGCCGCTAACGATCAGGCTGCTGCTCTTAAATAAACACTGCCTATAAACAAACACTCCCAAGTGTGGAACTTCCCAGCTGTTCTAGTATAACGGAAACTGTCTTACCAAAGATGCACAACACTGCAAATGCATATCAGGAGCTTGTTTCATCTCATGTTACTAGTTTATATATATATATATATATATATATATATATATACAGGGGTTGGACAATGTAACTGAAACACCTGTCATTTTAGTGTGGGAGGTTTCATGGCTAAATTGGAGCAGCCTGGTGGCCAATCTTCATTAATTGCACATTGCACCAGTAAGACCATGTGCATCCAATGGTTCAAACATTGTGTCCTGAAGGCGGTGCCATGTATCAGGACGACAATGCAGCAATACACACAGCAAGACTGGTGAAAGATTGGTTTGATGAACATGAAAGTAAAGTTGAAAGACCATCTCCCATGGTCTGCACAGTCACCAGATCTAAATATTATTGAGCCACTTTGGGGTGTTTTGGAGGAGTTTTCCTCCACCAGCATCACGTAGAGACCTGGCCACTATCCTGCAAGAAGAATGGCTTCAAATCCCTCTGACCACTGTGCAGGACTTGTATATGCCATTCCCAAGACGAATTGACGCTGTATTGGCCGCAAAAGGAGGCCCTACACCACACTAATAAATTATTTTGGTCTAAAACCAGGTGTTTCAGTTTCATTGTCCAACCCCTGTAGATAGATACTTTATTGATCCCAGAGGGAAATTCTAATTATTAGTGGTGTAATGTGGGTAAATGAACAATAGAGTTTTTAATTAAACAAATATAACTACATTATAACACAGTGCTCCTGATTGTTTAATTCTAAGTATTGGTATCGGCAAGTACGAAAATACACATACTTCTACTCGTACTCGGTTGGAAAAACAATGGTATTTATGTGTCCCTAATTATGATGAATGTCTATAAAGGTTAGGACATGACATATTTAGCAGGGAAAGACTTGTTTGTACATTAGCTGATTTGGCTCGTTTCCATTAGTTGTTTTTAAAATAACAGCACGCTCTATACAATAATAATAATAATAATAATAATAATAATAATAATAATAATAATAATAATGTCTCCTCTGGTCTACACTCCTGAATCCTGTGCAGTTTTCTGCCTCTTGCATATATACTGCTGGTGTGAATCATCTGTGGGACACGGGTCTTATCTTGTGTGCTGTGCTTTGAACACTGCTGCATCCAAGGCCATCTTTCACAGAGGTCTGCTTTCTGTTTACCGTGCTTTATTTTCAGAGAAGGAAAGTTAAATGTCAGCACAACTTAATCTTGGCTTGCCCTTAATGTCATAAGAAGGCTTTTGCCACATCTATAAATATGTTAACCTGCCAGGCTCGGGGACTTCAGGAGATTACAGGCTTATTGTGACTCTGCTGCTCTTTAATATGTCAGTCTCTGGACAGGTGTATACGACTTATAGCAATATCTATACATGTGCACATCGTAGTTCTACAAAGTCCATCCATTGCTCTGCTGTGGTGCTCAGGACCTTCACAGGGTTCTTCTCAGTGCTGCAGTGACACTGACGTGGTGGTGGCGTGTTAGTGTGTGTTGCGCTGGTACCAGTGGATCAGACACAGCACTGCTCCTGGATGATTTGAACATTTAGGAGACCTCCCAAAAAAATGTAAAATTAGCAGAAAAATGCATCCTAACCTATGAATTTATTTTCTCCTTTCTCCACAATTTCCTTTTCTTCTCCTTCTATCCTTCGTAGATCAGGATGCACTAGTGGAGGTGCAGGTTCCAGGTGGTGACCAGCAGGAGACGCTGGTGCGAAGGCGCACGGCCGGAGTGCTGGACATGGGTGGCGTCTCCACTCAGATAGCATACGAAGTGCCCAAAACTGTAAGCTTTGCTTCTCCACAGCAGGTTATTATCTACGACAATTTCCATTCTTAAAGCCAAAAGAAGCTTGGTTTGGTCACTCACAGCTTTTCCTCTTGCCTCTCTGGTGCCTGGTTATCTTACCTCACCCTTTTCTGTGGATCGAAAAGGCCTGTAGAACTGAGGCTCAGAGTTAAGATCAGACTGCTGCATGGTGTCAAAGCAGTGTGTGGGTGTTCTAGACTAATCCTTTTTTTTTTTTTTCCAAACAAGAACAAAAAATGGAAGTGAACTCCACCCAGTTTCCCAAAAGATGTTAGTGTTAAGATCATCTTAACTGGTAGTGTGTGTGTGTGTGTGTGTGTGTGTGTGTGTGTGTGTGTACCATTATGAACACTCTAACATTTAAGAGCCATTTTTGTGCAGAGGTTCTTTTGGAAAGTCCAGCCCTGATCTTCCTTCTGATTCAGCATGTTTGCAGTGTATAATTGTGGTGTTTTTTCTGATTATTCAGTTTTGTTATTAATTTTGGGGGGAGATATTGTGGCTTATTTCCAGAACTTTGGCTGTAAGTTTGCTTTTTTATGTTGTTCCTTTACTAACAATCTGTTAAATGAAGAGCATGCGTCCCAATCTTGTGCTTAATGCTTTCTTGACAAGAAAGATGTGGAAATAATTGTATGGAGGGCTAGATGGATTCGCATTTATAAACATGGCCTCCATAATACTGTTTGATTCCGTGGTTAAACAAATTGGAGCACAGTCATACACAAAGGCTTGGCCAGCCCCGTTCAAATGTTTTTATTTTAACTATTATATATTTATTTATTTATTTATTATTATTTATTTATTTCTTTATTTTAATATGTACACATGCTCTACAGCATCTGTTCTGCAGATTTTGAATGCATGTTTACTGCTTTACTGTGAATTTTAACATGTTAATTTATTTTCACTTATTAAAATCAGCACCCCCTCATTTGTCCAGGGACATTTAGATTTTTCCCATACTGCTCTGTGACTTGCTAACAGCTTCTAGTGTGCATATACTAACATTACGTGAAATGGTAAGAATCTTTATCTGACCCAAAGCAAGCTCAGACGTGTTTGCCTGTACGTCTGTGTTCTGTATGCGTTTTCAGGAGGAGGTGGCTAAAAACTTGCTGGCCGAGTTTAACCTAGGCTGCGATGCTCATCGCACAGAACATGTGTACCGTGTTTATGTTTCAACATTCTTGGGGTTTGGTGGGAACGCAGCGCGCCAGAGATACGAGGAACAGCTCGTAAGCAACACTCTCCTGCAGAACAAGTAAGAGCCGCAGTGTGAGAATGTATGTGAATGTGATGATTTTTGAAATGTTTAGTCTAATGTAATCTGAGTGTCACAATTACACAGCTCCAGCGACCTGGAGGTTGTGGGTTTGAGTCCCGCTCTGGGTGACTGTCTGTGAGGAGTGTGGTGTGTTCTCCCTGTGTCTGCGTGGGTTTCCTCCGGGTGACTGTCTGTGAGGAGTGTGGTGTGTTCTCCCTGTGTCTGCGTGGGTTTCCTCCGGGTGACTGTCTGTGAGGAGTGTGGTGTGTTCTCCCTGTGTCTGCGTGGGTTTCCTCCGGGTGACTGTCTGTGAGGAGTGTGGTGTGTTCTCCCTGTGTCTGCGTGGGTTTCCTCCGGGTGACTGTCTGTGAGGAGTGTGGTGTGTTCTCCCTGTGTCTGCGTGGGTTTCCTCCGGGTGACTGTCTGTGAGGAGTGTGGTGTGTTCTCCCTGTGTCTGCGTGGGTTTCCTCCGGGTGACTGTCTGTGAGGAGTGTGGAGTGTTCTCCCTGTGTCTGCGTGGGTTTCCTCTGGGTGACTGTCTGTGAGGAGTTGGGGTGTTCTCCCTGTGTCTCTGTGGGTTTCCTCCGGGTGACTGTCTGTGAGGAGTGTGGAGTGTTCTCCCTATGTCTGCGTGGGTTTCCTCTGGGTGACTGTCTGTGAGGAGTGTGGTGTGTTCTCCCTGTGTCTGCGTGGGTTTCCTCTGGGTGACTGTCTGTGAGGAGTGTGGTGTGTTCTCCCTGTGTCTGCGTGGGTTTCCTCTGGGTGACTGTCTGTGAGGAGTTGGGGTGTTCTCCCTTTGTCTGTGTGGGTTTCCTCCGGGTGCTCCAGTTTCTTCCCACGTCCAAAAGGTTGATAGGTGGATTGGCGACACAAAATGTGTGTGTGTGTGTGTGTGTGTGTGTGTGTGTGTTGCCCTGTGAAGGACTGGCGCCCCCTCCAGGGTGTATTCCCACTTTGCGCCCAGTGATTCTGGGTAGGCTCTTAACTGGATAAGCGCTTACAGATAATGAATGAATGTATAATATAATCTGAAGAGTTGTCAGTGAAGTATGATTATATATATATATTTTATGGCCTTAATTCTCTGGTTATTTGCAATGGTTAAATAACATACTGCAATTATAAACAACTGGTATGAGTCTGCTGGAGAACACCTTTCATAAATGAGGTGTTCTGGATTTTCTTTGTATTAGAGCTTACTTACTGATTTTCTATCACTTTTACTGTCGTTATGAAATGATTTCCAGCTCTCCCGTGATCATTCTTCAATGTGTGTGTTTGTGTGTAGGCTCTTGAACCAGCATCAGGGTGAGAGTGCTGAATCTCCTATACTGGACCCCTGCATGCCTACTGACCTCCAGGATGAGGTTGGGCCACCAGGACAGAGACTTCACCTCAGAGGGACTGGAGACTTTGACCGCTGCAAGCTGCTGCTCCAGCCATTCCTCAACCACACGAATGAGACTAACACCTCATTGAATGGGGTCTACCAACCCCCCATTGACTTCACCAACAGCCAGTTCTATGGCTTCTCAGAGTTCTACTACTGTACAGAAGACGTGCTGCGCATGGGGGGAGACTATAACTCCACAAAGTACACCAATGCTGCTAAGGTAGGCTGGTTGAATGCAAGGCAGAATCTTGCTTACGCTCTTTTAGCATTGTTACTTAATGTCATGACCTTCACTAGCAGCTAAAGTAGAAACAGTTGTGTTCCTGGAACCCCATTTTCCAGCACTCTCTGTGATTCCAGTGCTTAAACCCACCCACTAAAACTCATTCTGGCATTTGCAGGACTACTGCGCCACCCAGTGGAAGACTTTAAAAGAGCGCTTCGACCGTGGTCTTTATGCTTCCCATGCAGACCTTCACAGGCTCAAGTATGTTTAGCAGCCTGCTTTTTCTCCCACATGTACATTAACATGTTAGAATGACAGGCTCCAAAAGCACAACAGAAACAGGATCTCTTTCCCTCTGGATAGGTACCAGTGTTTTAAGTCTGCTTGGGTGTATGAGGTGTTCCACTCTGGTTTCTCTTTCCCTGTGGGCTATGAGAACCTGAAGACTGCGCTGCTCGTGTATGACAAGGAGGTGCAGTGGACTCTGGGAGCCATTCTTTACCGCACACGCTTCTTACCTCTGAGGTACCTTCACATAACCCAAACATTTACACCAATTCCCAACAAAGTATTATTGATTGGTGCATTAATAATGCAGCACTAGTGAAACAATAATTAAGTAAATAAGCTGGTTCTTTGATGGTTTGTCTGTTGATGAGATAAACGTCTCCCTTTATTATTTGTTCTAATTTATGCATCATGACAACGCTGTATCCTTAGGGCATGGCTAAAATCAATGTGAAACAGCAGAGAGACAAAGCTTAACCAGCAAGCCTAAGCAAACGGAGCAGAATAGAGCCAGGGCTAAAGAGCAAAACAGCAATCAGGACACCACACATCAGTTTTGGGCCCCAAAAGATGTTTCCATGGCTAAGATTTGTCACAACTACTAGAGGAAGTTTTTACAGATGCTTAAATCTGATGCTAACAGCCACTGGAAATGCTTTCTTTCCAAAAAACATCCAGAAAAAGAGCAGAAGCCCATTTATATTGCCAGGTTTATCTGCCTTACATTTTGAAATGGTAACCTAGGCTGTTCAGACAATCAGACAACAAAAACCAAGCCTAATTGGACCTTTGCTGAACACACAGTTACAAGAATATGCCCAAGTCTGTAGAACAAGAACAGTACTGATGTCAGTCTAAAGTAGCCGTGCATTTGACACTCGTTTCCCATTGTGTTAGCTCACTCCACTGCCTTTTTGCTCCACAGGGACATCCAGCAGGAGAGTCTAAAGGGCTCTCACTCACACTGGCACCGCGGCTTCACCTTCATGAACAATCACTATCTGTTCCTGGCCTGCTTCCTGGTGGTGCTTCTCTCCATTCTGCTGTATCTGCTCCGACTCCGACGCATTCACAATAGAGCCACTCTGCTCCGTGGGTCCTCTGTTCAGTGGCTAGAAGAGGGGCTGGGCTCTCCAGACCTGCCCGTTACCCTATAGGACCTTGTTCTTGTCAGTAACTGAATCTGCCCAATCAGTAGCTGGAGGAGGGCTTTGACTCTTGGGAATATTTTTTTTTAAACACAATAAACTGTTTCAGCCCTGTGAATCAGCACAGCTATGTACCAGCTTGAGGAGGGCTTGGACCTTCAGAAAAGTCTTCAAAACCATCACCCATGTGGCTTTGGACTTGTCAGTCTTATCTCTTAAAGCTGAATCCTATCCTTTCCCCATGGCCCTCACAGTTTTCAATTTTCATATAAAATTGTTTCCTACTATGTTGATGAATGACTTGTAAATTAAATAGGAGCTGCTGTTGGAAAGGCTGATGGGGAAAAGGCTTTTTGGTGCAATGGTTCTTCATTAAGACTGCTGCGGAGTGCCTCGAGAGCTGGACATGCTGGCTGTTTCTGGCTGCCCTCAGTCCAGCAACGTTCGGTCCTTGTCTTGAATAATTTAATGCCTGTTGCCTTTAGGTTTTAAACATTACTTTCAATGTGAACGGAGCTAGCATGAGGTTTGTGTGTGACCACACATGATGTTATACCCTCTCTCTCTCTCTCTCTCTCTCTTTCTATTAAGATGAAATGGCAGCTGCCTTGCACTCATATTTACACTCTCTTCATAAATGCACACACTCCTTGCTGTCCTTTAATCTGTCGGTGCCCAAGTGAAGTATTGGCTGGAAGCAGATTACAGTCACCATCTGAGTTATCTGGCTTTCTCAGCCTTATCTGTGTGTGTGTGGGTGTGTGTATGGGTTTTATGGTCCTATGCCATCAACAGCAATTTCATGTAACATGGAAAGAACTGAAACACACATGACTCTAAATTAAGTTGCAGAAAAACCATTGGGAAACTGCTGAATTGTGTTGGTCATTGTTTAATCCAATTTTGAACACTCAAACCACATGGAAAGAATGGATTATGTTTGCTCTCTGTAAGGTTGTATGGGGATCAGACAGGAGAACAACACAGTTCCAGGTAAAATAAAACATTATACACCGTTCTAAACGTGTTTTCAGTTCTTTCCATAGCGTACTGGGGTATGTGTGAAATTATTGGTTGGAGTTATCAAACGTAAGATGGCGCAGAAAGAGATTCAGATGGGTGTTCCTTCAATATCTGATTCACTTTATATATAGGGCCAGTGTGGGACATGTCAGAGGATGTTCCAGATGAGCTGGCCTTCTTTCTTCCTGTTTTAAGATGGTCAGTGTATAGTGTGGTGATTTTTATTTTAATTATTATTATTTTCTTAAATGGACAAAACCACTGAGCCTTTAGGTAGACATCAGTGGCCAGGTTTCCAACCAGCTGTCAAGTTAAATTGAAGCAAAGAACCGAAACTACATCACATTTGGACTAACATCCTTAATATGTAGCAGTTTCTCGTAACTGCTTTGTTAAGATTTATTCATTATTTTTCATATTAAGGGCAAAGGAAGCCCTGGAAACATCAGGCACATTGGAGAAGGCAGATAGAAGCCTTATCTGAAATCCCCTCTTCATGGATCAATGTTTTCTTTCTTTAGAAAATCATTCAAAGATTATTTCTCTGAGGTACTGAGAGTATCGGTGGATTTTTTAGGTTGTTTGTTTTGTAGATGACACTGTATTTCTATTTATTGATTCTCTCCGTGATATGTTAAGGAAGGAGTCATTTTCTAGCTTTATGCTTTGCCAGCTGTTTCTAAATATTATTGAATTCTCTTTGTATCGTTGTGTGTGCCAGTATTTGTTTGAGAGAATGAGATTGAGGGAGTTATTTGTGTGTGTGTGTGTCTGTCTCTGCCAGTTTTTATGAACTTAGTGTTTTTAGCTCTTTTACTTTTGCAACACTTGTGTTAGCATCTTATTGTTCATTTTCCAGTGCTAATTTAATAGTAATTTCTTGATTAATTTACATTTAATTCTTTCTTTTTGAACATGTCATTGAAATAGAAAGACAACCAGTGCAATATTCATGTGCAAAGGAGATTTTTATGCCATTGGGATTGATTGTAAAGTAACGTAACGAGGTGATGTTCACTGTACTTTTATTTCACATTTTCTTAATCTCACTTGACTAGCATTTCTACCGTCTTCAGTGTCATGGCGACAACGATCAGGAACCAGCGTTGGTTCATCAGTGGCTCTTGACCCACTGAAACTTTTGTTAAAGATATGAATGAAGCTTTAAAGGTTTATCCCCCAATTTCTGCATTATTCATTAATTACCACATCTTTCATTCGGTCAATGAAATTGTTTAAATGTGATACAATCCACTCAAGATTTTTTTGTTTTTAATACAGATTTACAGTGTGGGTGATAGGAACCAGACGTCTAAAAACATGTAGGGTTTTTTTTTGTTTGTTTTTAAACTTTGTACAACCCCCCCGTGAACCTGTACATCAGAGTTTTTATATGAAATGTGGATCGTTAAAAGTAAACGTAAATAAAACAGAAATTCTACTTGTACATTACTGCCATTGTATGTGTTTTAAAAGTATATTTTATACCAGAAACCTGTCATAAAATTACTGGAAAAAAATGTCTCGGTCACAGTAGTAGTAAATATATAAAAATGTTCTTTGATGTAACTTTTAGAGGTGGATATCTGGTTCCTATCACCTTGCTGTTAGATTTGAACAAGATAATTATGCAGATATTGTGACAAGTGATTGGAAGTATTTTGCCATACTCCTGGTAACTTCTAAAGAGCTTATGGAGGAAAAACTCTTATGTACTGTTTATCTCTGCTTCTGTCAGTGGCGGTGGATTTGTCGTGTGCACGCAGCAATGTTGATACCACCTAAAGATTAAAAAAAACTTTAAAAATTGACTTTTCGCATTGTTTTTTTTTTTTATTATTATTTCTCCAGTGGTGAAATTACATCTGCTGTGTTCAAATGACTTGGTAAACTAAACAATCGAGATATTTTTTTGCTTGACAGCGACAATATTAAACATAGGGTGACCAGCCGTACTCTTTTACCCTTTTTTAGACTTAAAAAAATGTCCGGGCGGAATTTCACAAACGTCCGGGATTTTGTTTTTCTAGAGCTTACACAGAACTTCGAGAAGTTTCGTTCACAAACTAGTCCCGCCCTCCCCTACTCCGATTGGTTCGCTTGAGTGAGAAGGGGGCGTGGCGAAGTAGCTTAAAATCTTCTGATTGGACGGTCTGACTGTTATTGGTCGCTAACCTTCTCTGTAAACATTTAATTGGTCAGTCTGCACGTCAGTAGTCCTTGTTTACGTCAGACAAAGCTCATATACCCACCCTCATCTCGAGCAGCTATGCCGAAACGTAAATGTAAATTCTCTTATTGTTTTAATTATTTGTGTAGCAAATAAAGGTGTAAAGGACCCAAAAGCACACACAGGTTCAGCTAAACATACAACGGCAGCGAGGGGCGTGACCCCCCAACCCCCAACGGTCCTCTTGTTCACCATCTTAGATCTGGTCCCCCTATTAAACATAAATCTAGCTACAGATACTATTATTAGTTCTAGTCAGCAATTCCACTGACACAGAACAGTTATACACAGTTGTCTCCTTAGCTCAAATATGTAGCCAGTTAATCATAAGACTTGTATGGTATCTATCTGTCTACTTCCTTTTATTTAAGCTACAATTCTAAAACTAACTCTGAAGCTACAAGGCTAATTTAGCTAAGTAAAGGAAGCTTAGCACCTATGCTAACTGCATTACTAAGTAACCACCTAACGTGTCAAGTTGTTTAATAATCTTCAACACACTTCTCTATGTGGTTTTTATAGGCTGTTACCTATAAAAAGGAACCAAATTATGGACAGAATTTATGCTTTAAGATGGCTGCCACTAGCCATTTTAGGCACCAGCAACAACTGTACACACACACTATCAGAACCAAGTAAGTGATATAGATAGATCATTTATTTTATTTTCAAGCAGCTGTAAGTCAACTTATAGAATACTTACCATGTCTTTCTACACCTCTATACCTATAAACATTGGTTTAACCCTAGGAGACGTGTGGCTATGCGTTTCTGGTGAAGATTGGCTTTGGGAATTAATATCGTCTCTCAGGTGGATGTTTTCCAGCAGGGCTGTCTGTGGGTTGTGCGGGTTGCTTCGTTACAGTGTGCGTTTTGTGGGTTGGTGGGGAATGTTGGACTGACTGAGGTTGTGATTGTAATGGACCTGCTGGCTCCTACAGAGGCTCTCTGATGAAAGATGAGCTGAAAAGCATAGAGCCAACTCCAAACCCAAAGACTGAAGTTACGTAAATATAAATACGTCTTATAGGTTTTGATGACATCATGGTGCAAATGTAGGTGGGGAGGATTAATAGTAATCCATAAGAAAAACCCCTAAAATTTTACCTGAGCGTTGTTGATGAGTAAAATGTGTCTATATTGAATTATATGTGTGTGATAAGTGTCATCCTGTACTGTTTCAGTTTGAGTGTCGGTGGTTGAGCTACACGTCTAAATGACTGTTAATTATCTGGTGGACTCTTTGACAGTGCAAGTTTTTTTTTTTGTTCTCTTGGGTGAGCACTTAGAGACTGAAACATGAGTAGTCTGTGTACTCCCTGCAATGGAACAGAACACCCTGTGCTGCTGACATGCTTAAGGTTGCCAGACCCATAGTTTTGCCCAAGTTTGTGGACACTTTTATCTAAGATCAATATTTGAAACATTTTCCCATTTGCTGCAATAACAGTCTCTCTGTATTGGGTAGACTTCTAATCATTGTGTGTGTGTGTGTGTTGTATGCGTGTGTGTGCATGTGTAACATAAATTGCCATATCATATACTTTTATATTTATACATATAGGTACAGATATAGGGATTGTCTAGAATTGAGGTAGATATAGGTGGGATTTCAGGGGTAAAACTAACTCTGAATGGTGACCTCCACCTCTCTCTCTATCTCTCTCTCTATCTCTCTCTCTGTCTCTCTCCCTCTCTCTCTCTCCCTCTCTCTCCTTCTCTCTCTCCCTCTCTCTCTGTCTCTCTCCCTCTCTCTCTCTCTCTGTCTGTCTCTCTCTCTCTGTCTCTCTCCCTCTCTCTCTCTCTCTCTCTCTCTCTCTCTCTGTCTGTCTGTCTCTCTCTCTCTCTGTCTCTCTCCCTCTCTCTCTCTCTCTCTCTGTCTTTCTCCCTCTCTCTCTCTCTCTGTCTCTCTCCCTCTCTCTCTCTCCATCTCTCTCTCTCTGTCTCTCTCCCTCTCTCTCTCTCTCTCTGTCGCTCTCCCTCTCTCTCTCTGTCTCTCTCCCTCTCTCTTTCTCTCCCTCTCTCTCTCTCTCTCTTTCTCTCCCTCTCTCTTTCTCTGTCTCTCTCTCTCTCGCTCTCTCTCTCTCTCTCTCTCTCTCTTTCTCTCCCTCTCTCTCTCTCTCTCTTTCTCTCCCTCTCTCTCTCTCGCTCTCTCTCTCTCTCTCTCTCTCTCTCTCTCTCTCTCTCTCTTTCTCTCCCTCTCTCTCTCTCTCTCTTTCTCTGTCTCTCTCTCTCTCTCTCTCTCTCTCTCTCTCTCTCTCTGAAATGTTATTCCACACCCCAACTGTTGAAAACTGTTGTGAACAAAGTCATTAATCATGTTTTGCTGTAAATTGTAGAAACTTTATCTTCTTTACTGTGCTTTATACATCTTCAAATAGATCAAATATATCATATCTGGAAATCTAAAATGTCTCCTTTTACCAAACCCACCAATTATTGATTGTGATGACGTGTTTACAGCAGACGATGATGTTGAACCTTCCGTGCTGGAGCTTTGAGAAGCATAAAACTCTTCAAACCTGTGACGGACTGGCATCCTGCCCAGGGTTTGTTGCTGCCTTGTTCCCAATGATTCTGGGTAGGCTCTTCACCCACTCTGGCACTGATCAGGAGGAAGTGTTAGAGAAGATGAACGAATGAATTAATGAATGAAAACTCTTCCAGTGTGTGACTGTATTTCACATAACACCACTCAGACATTGGGGATGACTTATGAGAACAATTTCAAAGTAAATTCTGGCTGTATCTTGTATATTTGGGTTTAGGAGAGAACTGTAAATGTTATACTTCAAATCTTTAATGTGGCAAAAGCTGAAACGAATACTTTGACATGTCTTTTATGAACGTTCAATGCAGAGCTTTGTTCGGCTGTGGTCCTTTTTCCGGGCTAAATCTTATGATCTGCTCATGTGAGGCAGGATGAGTACTAAATGCAGAAGAGAACAGGTCACAACACCAGTAGCAGGACGCAGGGCTGAGGGGCTTTTTATTTATTTATTTATTTATTTATTACCATTATTTGCATAGTTATCTGCTGTAGAATTAATCTTACACTATAAATTCTTAAAGAAATTGTATTGTATTATTTGTTATCATATTATAAAGCCAATTATTAATTTTTAATTATGTTCTTCTACAGTTTTACCACCTGTCCAGTTTTTACCAAGCGATTATGTACACACTAACTAGAATTATTGATTCCTCTTGTTTACAGTGCACTGCAATATCAGTCAGTTTAAATATAATAGTAGCTTTCTGTCCATTTCGTAGAGCTCTATACTAACACATCTTTTAGGGATGAGCCATTCTTGCCGAAGCAGATGTTGGCAGATAAGCAGTGCCCGGCCCCATTAATCTGCAGATCCACCCCTAAACAGACCTGAACCTACACCCAACACACCCAGCACTGCTGGCCAGATACGGCCAAAGGTTTCAGAAATCGTCTAATTTAACGTTTCTGCTGAGATAACGGATATTAAGGTGGGTTCTCCCCATTTGCTGCAGTAACCGCTTCTGCTCTACAAAACAGTATTTTGAAAAGACACTGAAACGTGCCTGTGAACTTTTAACGGAATTCAGCCACATGATCATGAATGGACTTTCTGTCTAGTCGGGCATTATGTTATATGAATACTTCTGAAGTCCAGTTCATTCCCAAAATACTAAATGGAATGCCATCACTCCTGAAAACGTGCCTTCACTCCATAGTCAAGGGTTTTTAAAATTCTTAGAGCTGAAAATTGGCATTGAGCATGGTGACATTTATTAATGGTTTAAAGGTGTAAACAATTTTGAACGGAAATGCTTTAGAGAAACAAACCAAGTCTTCTTTACAGAGGTAGCGATTCAAATCAGGGGCAGTAAAGCCTTAATAAGCAGGACAAATGTAATATTATTAAATATAAACTTTTGATATATTTACCAAAACCACCTATTACATATGTGAGTCTTCTGAGATTTATATGGAATGCTGAAATAATGGGAACTTGCCAAAGCAGAAATCGTATTATTGAGTACTGTATAAGGTTCTGTATGAACCTTTTCACCATTAAGCAGATTTCTCATCAGTAGCTAAGTCTAGGCTTGCTCAGGCTAGTTGGCCTATTGTGTGCTAACATGTAGCTTTACTTGCTGTGGGGGAGAAACCGTGGTACAAAACTTTCACCGATTCACTGCGAACAACCAGTGTAAACCCACCTCCACTGGGAATTCTACTTATTTTAAAACTGAACAGAATGCGTTAAAAACTTAATTGGTTTGTGCAGTGCAGGGTTTTTATCCATTTTACCACATCTTGCTGTTTCCGTTTGGTAAAAATGCCAGGTACACAACCTCCACAATTGATAAAACCCAGCACAGCGCCTTGTTCAAACTGGCTTGCGATTTACATATCGTAAGTCACTTTTATATTTTATGTTATTTGGTTCGAATGTAAATTTCACATTGAGAATACTACCCCATTTTTGTCAGGATCCAAGGGAACCCAACACACACTAAGGGGTTAATCAATGATGTCAGATGGGCATTAGTTTTACAGTGACTCTGAGAAACTGGGGCATCTTTGGTGTCAGACAAAATTGTTCTCAGGGGAAAATAAAATATGATACAACACGAATGCTCCCACATTACTTGGAAGAACATCCTCTGTTTTACATTCTCTTCCATTAAAACTTAAGAGAGCATTCCATTACTGTTTTGGAGACAAATATATATATTTTAATATAAAATAAACCTCTATAAATAATCAATAGATTAGTGGAGCAGCAGTAGCAATGCTAACGTTGCTGCTGCTGGTGGGATCCATTTGTTGTTGAGACCCGCCCTCTTGGTGAGGGCGGACGTGGTGACGTCATGACGCCGTGAGCAGCGCGCGGCCATGGTGGAGCCAACGAAACGGACCGAGAGAGTGAGAGTGAGAGAGAGAGAGAGAGAGAGAGAGAGAGAGAGAGAGAGACTGACTGACTGACAGAAAGAGCGAGAGAGAGAGAGAAGTAAAAGAACTGTCGCATGGAGCTGGTAGCCGGGGTGGAGATGTCGCAGCCGGAGCGCGAGAACGTTACGGAGGAGTACGATGTGTACGAGAGTCTTCCGCCGCACGCGTCGTTAACGACGCACATGACCGCGGGCGCCGTGGCGGGGGTGCTCGAGCACACGGTCATGTACCCAGTGGACTCCGTGAAAGTAAGAATTAAGTTAGCTCCTAATCCGCGGCTTTCCACAGCTCCCAGCCCCAGGGGAGAGCCCCGAGCTCCGGCTGGAAGCACACAGCTAACCCCGCGGTTTGAATTGTAACGAATTTAACGGCTTTCAATAACTTAGTTTAGCAGGAACGATAGAGCCGAGCCAAGGTGAGGGTTAGCTAGCTCTGCAGCTACATTAGCAGAACTCGAAAACTTTTACACTCAACTGAAAGTTGGCTTTATTTACTCTATATAACTCGCTGTTCCACATTACCGGTTCTTAACCGGGTTTTTTTTTTCAGTCCTGAGCTTTCCGCTTCGCTACATACCGTGCAGGACAATTCCTATCAGTTTCTCCAGGGCAGAGACGAGTTCAGGAAAGTTCAGTCTTAGCATTTGGTTTAATATCTTCTCCTCTGTGTGATTCATGGAAGCCCAAGGGCTTTGGAAGTGCAGTTCTGAGATTCTGTAACTCGTTATCATTGTCTATATTATGTTCTCGTTAACAACCATTTGACAGCTCCCCCTCCTTTCAGACCCATGGTGTGCAGCTGTCCTCTCACAGTGGGGGGAAAAAAAGGGCACAGTGACCTGTGGAGGTTTTCAGGTCTGAAGCAGTAGTGCATCTTTTTTATTTACCCTCTCAAATGGAGATTTATGTGCTTTTACATTTGTGAATCTACAGATTTACATCATTGTGTGTGTTCAAGTGTAAGGCTCCTAGCTTCTCGTGTGAACCCAAGGTGTATTAGATAAGTTACTGCTAGATCTCAACAGGATCTTTGCACTGATTATACATGCCACAGAGGACTGATTGGAGGCCATTTTAGCATTATTTAGGGTTTATTTTTAGGGCTAGTTCCCTGCTGTTGCTATATTTCTGTAATGAAACGGTTAAGCTGTGCACATTCAGAGGCATTTGGTGTAAACTGCTTCGTTATAGAAAAAAAAAACCACTAATGGGGATAGTAACCAGATGTCAGATGATATTCAATACATAAAAGTGCCTCACCAAAAGCTTTAAAAAGGTTATGAATATGCTGCCTGCTTCCTGAGCCGAGTTTGAGGCGTTCTGTATTTTAAAAACCCATTGTGACACATTCAATGTGTAAAAAGCTATGAATCCGTTATCACCGTTACATAAGAAACTCAAGATGTGTTGCTTGGTTCGCACCGCAATTTGTGGTTCCTGGCATCAGCAGGGTTATGAATTCTGAATTTCTGTGTAAACGACGTTTCAGATCCACTCTGAATGAATATATTTTATACCCACAATTAAATGGCTCAGAAAGACAGATATTATTTGTTTCAGGATTGATCTGTTTATATAGTTCATAGTTATTTTCCACTGCCAAAAAGTTGTTCATAAGTTGCACTGAAGTCTAGAAGGAGAAATGTCTTCTTTTTTTTTTTGGGTACTTTGCCCTTATCCTATTTTTCCAAATCCACAAGTCAATATTCCTTCTTGCTGTTTTTTTCTTGACAGGAGAACAGCTTTTTTACGCTGTTTCGTCTCAGTTTGCTCAGCTACGTGATGTCATTGTCATGCAGTGGGTGGTTGTTTTGTAACGGTTTCATAAAAGGCTTGCTTTATTTTTGTATGTCTGCTGTATTGGGTGTAAAAGCAGTCTTGTGATGATGATGATGAAAAGGCCAGAGTATTTTGTGCGCACTAATCCTCGGACCAGCCTCAGTCCCGGCTCTTAAAACAACAGCTCATTCACAGACTTTTGCTTGTCTGATAACCCACGAGCAGTGTGTTGAACCCCGTCTCTCGCAGGGGAAATTCTGGGCCTATCCCCAGTGCTGTAACTCTACCCTTTTGTTTGAGCGCAGAATCGGACCTGTGTAGCCCAGGCGGAGGTTATGAATGAAGTGGGTTTGAATGTTCCTGGTTGTACAGTCCAGTCACAGAACCTCAGCAGTGTCAACATCCATGAAATGAAAACGAACTGTCCTGCTGCCAGACAAGCCTCCGAGGCCGTTCAGCAGGAGCTTGCATAGCCTATTGTCACCATTTCCTTCCAGGCTGCCAAAATGTGTTTCATTCGCCCCTTTTGTGCTGGCCACTTTTACGTTTGACAGGCTCATGCTACGTGTCTGGACGGCACACATCCCCACAGACACAAGCAATCGCTTAATGAACCGCTCAGCTTTACACTTCACCTGGAAGGAAGTGGTGCTCTAATTGGGCTGTGTGTACGTGTTCGTGTACATTTTGAGGGAGTCCCGGAAAACGGGGTCATGGTGTATTCAGTTTGGTTCAGGAGTGACAGGAAGTGAGAGTGGGCGATTATATGCAAGGATCAGATAGTAAGTCCTGGGATTGGAATTGGACTTGTCACTGTTGTGCTGTCTGTTAGAAAGTGTATTAGAAATGTAGTAATCAAACAGTTCTTTGGATTTGTCAGGACCAAACCTGCTTTTATGAATTCCTAGATGCTTTATCAGAATTCTATAGGAATACACTTTTATAGACATACGTATTTAAAGTATTGATGTTCATTCTGACTAATTAAATAAAAAGGAAGCTGATAAAAAGGGTTTATTTGATAATGCACTGTTGTTCTTACCTATAGCACACAAATCAGGCATTAAAACACTAATCTCTGTGGCAGCATATTTGCATTAAGGCATTCACAAACTTGTTGGAACTCAGATGCAACATTGAAATACAAAAAGGCCCTGTTAAAACTCCTGCTGAATTGTTATGCTGTATACTTTTTTTATTCCCAAGATGAAACTTAACATGTAATCGATTACCAGTTGATGTGTTTGGTTACTGGCTTTAGGGAAGTTTAATGTGCCTGACTGAATGTGTGTGTGTTATTCATAACATCACAGTCACACAGCCCCAGGGACCTGGAGGTTGTGGGTTCGAGTCCCGCTTTGGGTGACTGTCTGTGAGGAGTTTGGTGTGTTTTCTCTGTGTCTGTGTGGGTTTCCTCCTGGTGACTGTCTGTGAGGAGTGTGGTGTGTTCTCCCTGTGTCTGCGTGGGTTTCCTCCGGGTGACTGTCTGTGAGGAGTGTGGTGTGTTCTCCCTGTGTCTGTGTGGGTTTCCTCCGGGTGACTGTCTGTGAGGAGTGTGGTGTGTTCTCCCTGTGTCCGCGTGGGTTTTCTCCGAGTGACTGTCTGTGAGGAGTGTGATGTGTTCTCCCCATGTCTGCGTAGGTTTCCTCCGGGTGCTCCAGTTTCCTCCCATGGTCCAAAAACACACGTTAGTACATGAATTGGCTGCTTAAAACTGTCCATGGGTGTGAGTGTGTGTCAACCTGCGAAGGACTGGCGCCCACTACATGGGGTATTCCCGCCTTGAGCCCAATGATTCCAGGTAGGCTCCAGACCCACCGCGACCCTGAACTGGATAAGCGCTTACAGATAATGAATGAACGTTATTAATTGTTAGTAATTGCATTATTATGGTATTTATATTATCTTCATATCACTAGCATAAACCGGTCTTAAAATAGTGAAAATTCAGTTTATCTCATTTATTTCTGGCACAACATATTCATCACAAAAATGGCTACTGTGTCAGGCCTATTGCTAAGTGTGCTCATGCTGCTTTTGAAAGCTGTTGCCAAAAATGTGACCTGTTTGAAGCATTTCAACGTGTGTGAATTGGACATCAAGACTGCAATCTGTAATGTCTGCAGGGAAAACGTTGTCAGGGGAGAAATTATGCTCTTCATCTCAAGTGTCTGCACGTTTGTGCATGTGTTATGCTTACCCATATCACATTTATTCTTATCCAGGCATCATTTAGCCTGAGACGTGCTAGCTTTTTTGTAAAGAGAATACAAGTTTATTTCTTCATACTTAGAAAGGGGCCTTACATGACCTTTCTTTTCTGAGGTTTAAAACTTTATTTAGATTAGTTTCATAATCTGCTTTGGGATTAAACCTGTCGCTACTAAGAATAACCTATTAAGTCTTATTATTTAGTGTAATACAAATTCCGCGTCCAGAAGTATTTTTGATAATTGATTAATTTCAATACTAACAGGGATAAGCCTCTTAGGAGCACTGTGTAATGCAGGTAAACATATTCACCGCTGATAAACATGCACTGGAAATATAACCACCATGAAGGAAATCAGATCAGTCTTTTAAGGAAAAAGAGATCAGGCTGATACCTGTTCGGTGACTAGGTTCTCCTGTATTGCCTGTGTGTTCTGTGTAAAGCCAGCTTTGAAAGTTCTGGGTTTTTTTTTTTCATGCCCCAGTCAGATTTCCCTCATTGTCATTTTAATGCAGCCAGCACTGGAGGGTCATTGAGTTTACATCTTGTGTCCGGCGCAAGAGGACAAGCTAGAAACTTAAACAAACAGTGTTCAAACTCCACTGGGGGTGTGTGTGTGTGTGTGTGGGGGGGGGGGTCATGTGGAAGATAGCACACAAGAAGATCAAGGAAAACATGAAAGTTTCATTCAAGAAGTTTGCAGATGTTCATTGTAAAGTTGTTCCTGATTTTTTTTTTTGGGTGGGGGGGCACTTGGTGGCTGGCAAATGCATTAGACTGGGAGTTCTTGCCAAGACAAACACAGCATGTTGTAACTTGATGGTGACAGCGTTTCCCGCTGGTAGTAAAAGTACAGAGTAATGAAACAGGGAATTCCAGTATGATGGAAATAATGATAAACTGGGTAATGCGGCACTTATCTTTGAGCATGTGCCTAGAAGTGTATGTTAAAGGTTCCTTCAGTAGCCCAGATTGGTCTGAGGTTGACAAAGCAGTTTGCAGAGTAAAAATGTCATGGTTAATTCTCATCCGATTCCGTTTGAATGGTTCTGGTGTGTCCGATTTATATGAAGGTGATGGCTTTAACACTGTTGATTGATTATTTGAAGAGTAGTCTAATTAGTTTGTCAATAATCAGTTTTATTTTGAAGAAGGAAAAAGGCCTATCAGTAGAAAATGACTCAGCTTTCAATGATCTCAAAGTGAGTGTTCTTGAGAGCACTTTTTTTATATTGGATACTGGTATTGGTTTCTCAGTTCTTTCTCAGCTCTTAATGCAATTTGAGGATTGATTGAGATTGTACGTTTCAGTGGAGTTACCAGTGTTAGTAAAGTAATCTCCACTGCAACTAGATCAAACTAGAGTTCCACCCTGTGATCCACGTTCTTCATTTTATTTGTGATTGTCATTTTCCATTCGGAACCAATGCAGACTCTTTCCTTTAAAATGTGAAGCCCACACAGCTATTTCCTCAGTGTCATTACATATGATGCAAGTTACTGTAAATAGACTCTTCCTTATTGGACTGATTGTGCATACGCACTTTCTGTTTATGTAGCGCTAGGTGGTGCGGATTTAAACAAAAAGAAGCAAATGAACTCCTTTCCTCCAGGAACGTAGGCTATCACTGTGACACACTACTCAAGGGCTTGTAAAGTATAAGCTATAGGTAACTTACAGGAGTCTGTGGAGGAATAAGACTGACCCTTCAGGTTCTTTTCAAATCGGGTCTGAAAGGTTGGCTGATTAAATTTGGTACTTGATTACACAATTAATGAATCTCTGTCTGTGAGGAGTGTGGTGTGTTCTCCCTGTGTCTGCGTGGGTTTCCTCCGGGTGACTGTCTGTGAGGAGTGTGGTGTGTTCTCCCCGTGTCTGCGTGGGTTTCCTCCAGGTGACTGTCTGTGAGGAGTGTGGTGTGTTCTCTCTGTGTCTGTGTGGGTTTCCTCCGGGTGTTCCGGTTTCCTCCCACAGTCCAAACACACACGTTGGTAGGTGTATTGGCGACTCAAAAGTGTCCGTTTTTTTTCCCATGCTGTGTATCATATGCTTTAAAAGGCTTCCTAGTTTATTTAATTTGCAGTAAGCTGTTTTAGTAAAGAATTTAAAATAGTTATGCCAGGTTTGTTACAGTGAAGACTATTTCCTGTACTGTTTGTTTTCAGTTGTAAAGCAATAACAAATAACAAATCAGACACTGCATATTTCTCATCATACAGCTACACAAGGAACTACTTATATGTAATTCCATGACACTACTGTATAAGCTTCAGGCTGTGGAGCATGTATTCAGCCAGTTGGAGAGATACGAGGAGTAACAGGGCTGGGCGAGGGTGTGAGTCTTTTATCTTACTTAACCAGAGGTGTGTGTGTGACACACTGGCTTCAATCACACTCTCGCACATGAAGGGCAGCTCTACAGAGCCAGCTTCAGTCTATGGCCTTCATGAGCAAGACCCTGACCTCTGCTGTAGGTGGTTGAATTTTAACTCTGACTGTGCCGGGCCTGTTTCCATAAGCGGTTTTAGATAGAGGTCCTGGTAGATCAGAAGTCAAACGGCTAAAGGACAGTTCTTCATTAATACTTCATTAATAGATTTTAAACCAGAGAAAAGGCCAATTTCATAGTGCAGTACTGAAGCCTTGTTTAAAGTAAACACTGAATCCTCTACCCACGTTATTGGCTGCTTGCTTTACCTTCATAATTCCCGTCTAGACACTAAAGCCCCTTTTGCCAGTTCTTAGTAAAGACTTGCACCACTTTCTAAAAAAAAAAGAGGATTGACACATTTATATGTAAAGTGTGGATTGGGCAGAGTTCCTCTTCTTTAGAGCTCTTGGTTTATGATGGTCAATACACCGCTAGTTTATTTGCTGATTGGTGTAACTTTGACAATTCTGTATAATGCGGTTTTGTTTTTTTGCGTGCGTCTGTCTTTTGACTCGTCTTGGACACAAAGTTGCGTACTTCTCCTTGTGCACTGTTGGCATCGAGACAGCATTGCATCAGTGGTCCTGTTGAATCACACATTATCTTTCGACATTCAAATTTCATAGGTGCCACTGTGCAGTGTGTGTGTGTTTGACTTGGCTCATAAGTGAGATATGTATAATTTTTACTCTGTGGTTTGCTGAGTAGCTTTTATTCCTTTTAAAGACACATTCAGTATTTCAGGAACACATTCCCTAATCTGGACCAATAATAATAAAAATAGCACAGCTTTTGTAACAAGCTTATAATTGTGTGATGACGTGGAGAAGTGTTTTTTTTTCCTAACAACTTCCTGGACAGTGTTTGCTTACTCATGGTGATAAGTAAGAATAATTGCAGTCTTGCTGTTAGTGTTTGGTTTAGTATTAACTGCTAGAATTGTCACTAATGTTACACAATCTGCCGATGGGGTTTTTAATGAGACAAGTGCAGTTGTAATTTTGGAATCATATTTATGTGAAAATACAGTGAATAGGATACATTTTCTGTAGTTAGTTTGAGGCAAATACAGGTTAATATAAGAATATCTATTTGCCCAGACTGGTCTTATACTGTCTGTATATTATATTTATATTATATTTATGGCCAAATGTGATTAACATTAACAGCAAGCCCTGTAAGCCTCCTGCAGTCACCTGGCTGGACAGTTCTAATATTGGTTACTTATGAAAGTGGTTACCAATGAAAAGGGATCCTTCCCCTGGCTTGAAACAACTGCTGTGTTTGTCACATGGAGAGTAAGCTGCTGTGTCACTAGCAGCCAGGAAACACAAAAGCTTAGTATTAACTGACCAGAATAAAGGAACGGTCCAAGGCCTTCTGTTTGGGAGGGTTTGTGAAAGATGAGCCCATTATGATTTATGATATGAACCACTTTGTTTAGAAAGGTAGAGCAGAAATAATGTCTTAAGTCTTTGGACACAACCTTTAGGGCTTCAGACATTGGAGTAGTAGAGATGAGGCCACGCTTAGTTAATCACGGAATGAAGGCTGGCAAGCCTGGAGCCTAGGCATCTTTCCAACACACACACACACACACATATCTGGGCAATAGTCCATTCCAGGTCAAGGCACAGGTCTGGTCCGTGTTACTTTACTATTTCTACCTGTTGACACCAACACCTACTGACACACATTCTCCACAGTGAGTGCTAAGTGGCTAGTTCCATAAACTGCCCACTAAAAGTTTGAGACCTTTAGCTATTCAGGGACTTCTTAATGCATTTACTTTTTTTTAATTGGTGTTTACGATGTAAACACAGCATTTCCAGGGAGTACAGAAAAAGAAGTCACTGTGTTCTCAAACTTTTAGTGGTTATTCACACTTCAGCCTCGTGTCTGCAGTTTGCCAACAAACATCCCACCTACAGTAATTATCATAACCACAACTCTGTGTTTATTAATGGTTTAGGAGTGCAGTAGGAATGCAGTAGGACTGCGCAGATCAGTTGTAGAACTGTAAGCTCAGACATCAGGTAGCAGAAGCTACAAATAATGGGGAATTAGGGGAATAAAGACGACGACAATGGGGAAGTGGTTGTGGTTAGCTTATCTTGCTTTACAGGGGCTGTTTTAATGTTTACCTGTGGTTAAATTTATTTATAATTACAGAAGGGAGAAAACGCTGTCTTAGTTTTCTTTACTGTAATTGTCTGGATTGCTAGAAGGCAGGCAGAGTGTTATTTGTAAACCTACTCTTGTAATCTGTAATTTGGGTTTGCCACAGTTGCATTCACACTTTAAGACCAGGGCTGAGCCGTATGGGTTTGAGTCAATCAATTTTATTTATATAGTGCTTTTCACGACAGAAAGTTTTTTCATTGTGCCATCATCATTGTAGAAATTGTGTTTAATTTAGGGGCGGCATGGTGACGCAGCAGGTGGTGTTGCAGTCACACAGCTACAGGGGCCTATAAATAAAAAAAATACGTTGGTAGGTGGATTGGCGACTCAAAAGTGTCCGTAGGTGTGAGTGTGTGACTGAATGTGTGTGTGTGTGTCTGTGTTGCCCTGTGAAGGACTGGCGCCCCCTCCAGGGTGTATTCCCGCCTTGCACCCAATGATTCCAGGTAGGCTCTGGACCCACTGTGACCCTGAACTGGATAAGCGCTTACAGATAATGAATGTATAATTTAGGATATTGTTTTTGTTTATCTTTGTTCTGTTGTCCCAGTCTTGACCATGATCTTTTGATTTGATTTATTTATGTACTGAAACAAGAGTCAGGGACTCAGACTTGGCGTTGGCTACTAGACAGAAAGGTTTGAAGTCTGCGTTTTTACGGTGGACTGGAATACACAGTTGAACTCAGTAACTCCTCACTGCTTTTGCATAAAAGAATTGACATGCATTACTGTCTAGCCCCGATCAACAACGTCCACACTTTGAAGACAAGAAAACGTCCAAGCTTTTGTCTCATGTCTGTCACGTAAAATTAAGAGGTAACCTCCAGTGTTATTCTCCGAGAGGCTAATTTGGGGTTTGAGTAAGTGTATCAGCTGTCTGTGCCCATTTGTCTCATCAGTGTTTGTCGTTTTTAGCCCTGGACTGGACTGTTCTCTGCAACCTTTGTCATCCACCCTCATGCCAAATCCTTCACACATCACAAAGCATGTTTTTATATCGGCAGTCGAATGTGGTGCAGGCGTAGAGATGGACCGCCTCTATCTCCCTCTGCATGTTGACTCTGTTTCCTTCCTCTTGTTTCATTAACAATAAAATGTTTTTTTTTGTTGGAATGAATGGACATTTGAGTTTTAAATATTTGAATTCAGCAAAAGCTGCCCACCCTCAAAGACGCTGTCTCTCAGCAGGAAATGGGAGTGTGGTTTTTCCCAAAATACTTAAAAATAAAAAAAGCATGTGTATATTTTCCATTAATTGTAGTGTTGTTTGCTCCTCGGGGACATGTCATTTCTTGACCAGTAGTTGTTTGATGATGTTGTGATATATAAATATAATAAACTTCTCACTAGTAACTTAGTATAACCTTTGGAGAAACTGTGAGAATTTCAGATTGTGTGCTCGTGAATGATGCAAGACCACCATTTATTTCATAGTCGTCTGTGGTTTGTAGCCCAAGAAAGAACACATGTCTGCAGTGGTCCCCCATCTAATGTTAGCTGACATAAAATTATTGGCAGCTATTGTTCTCCTCCAAGTCTGTTGACCTCCCAGTTTGGGAAAAAATGCAGTGGCTGGTGTCACATGTCTGAATTGTGCATGCCTTCACCTTCTTAACTTGGTAGCATTGGGTGATGGTAAATACATTGTTAGGGGTTGGGAACTGGTGGGAAACTGTGTAAATACTTGTTTGAAAATTTATAGTCTTTCAAATTTAAATTAATACATTTTAACTATGGATTTTTTTATCTGTGCAGAAATGAAAGTAATGTCAAGCCTTAACTCTAATTCAGTTAAAACTGCTATAACATGTTTGTAACTGTTTTTGTCTTCTCCACAGACACGTATGCAGAGTTTACAACCGGACCCGAAGGCTCAATACAGGAGTGTGTATGAAGCCCTGCGGAGGATTGTCAGAACCGAGGGTCTTTTACGGCCCCTCAGGGGTCTCAACATCACTGTGATTGGGGCCGGACCTGCACACGCCCTTTACTTCGCATGCTACGAGCGAATCAAACTCAGCCTCAGCGATGTCATTCAGAACGGAGGCAACAGCCACATCGCCAACGGTACGTATGACTGACGTGATGACGGTGAATAAGAGCATTACTAACACGAAGGGCCTCAGTGCTTTAGTTTTCTTTTAATCATTCGTTCTCTTTCAGGGCTCGCTGGAAGTGTAGCCACTGTCCTCCATGATGCAGTCATGAATCCTGCTGAAGGTATTTCACAGAGCATTTATTTTCATAGAGAGAATGTTAATAATATCAGGGGTAAACTGATTTTTTTAACGTATTGAAATGTGAACATTTGTACAACAGATGAAAGCATATTAATTTCTCCTCAGTCCATATATGGAAAACAGCATCAGAAACGTTTTTCATAGTGCAGCAGAATTGATCACAGTTGTCAGGTCACCTGTAGCAGTTGTTTGAAATATAGGGAATTCAAAGCCACGCTGTTCCTGGATGTCAAAATTAATCAAATGCCTCATATCAGCTTTATAAAGAAACCAGACATGGAAAAGAAAGGTCTGAAGTTGTGTCCAATGTTAAATTAACAAGTTTATTCAATGAGTTTCAGTGTTAACTGCTTTTTGAGTAAGGCTCAGTTTAGAGGAGCCAATCAGGACTGAGGTTTTTTGCAGTAACAAAACCAACCTGTTTAACCTGGTGCAGTAATTCACCAGGCGATTATAGGCGCTTTTCCAAATGTCATGGGTGGTGTTTATATATCCATTTTGTTTCAATTTTGCTTATTTCTCATTTTGCTTTTTTTTTCTTCAGTGGTAAAACAACGCATGCAGATGTATAACTCTCCATACCGAGGCCTGTGGGACTGCGTGCTGACGATCAGCCGTAAGGAGGGCCTCGCTGCTTTCTACCGCAGCTACAGCACGCAGCTCACCATGAACATTCCCTTCCAGGCTGTACACTTCATCACATATGAGTTCATGCAGGAGCGGCTGAACCCTCAGCGGCAGTACTGGCCTGGGACGCACATCCTCTCAGGGGCCGCAGCCGGCGCTGTGTCTGCTGCGGTCACCACGCCGCTGGATGTGTGCAAAACGCTCCTCAACACGCAGGAGAACGTGGCTCTCAGCTCGGCACACGTGAGCGGGCACCTCTCGGGCATGGCCAACGCTTTCAGGACGGTCTACCGGCTGGGTGGCCTGCCGGCTTTCTTCAAGGGTGTGAGGGCGAGAGTCATCTATCAGATGCCCTCCACGGCCATTGCGTGGTCAGTTTATGAGTTTTTCAAATACTTCCTGACCCAGCACGAACAGCACGGTCTGGAGCTGTCGAAAATGGCCGAAAAGACCGGAACAACATGAGGCTAAAGCAGCGGTTCCTGATCCTAACACTGGAGTACTCTGTCCTGCTTATTTTCTCCCTGCTCTGGCATACCTGATTCATCCAACCTCTATTCAGCTTATACTGACTTATCCATACTCTGCCCACAGGTGTGTTTTGGAGCTATTGTTGTGAAATTGGACAAACCAGGCAACACTAGCGAAAATCCTATGTTACACAAAGAGACACTGAGACACACTTGTTTTTGCCAAAATAGGAGTCTGCTGTTGCTTTCAAGTTAAATTACTTCTGTGTACGTTTCAAAGGCCGCACCCTTAAGATACACAAGGTGTTTTCTTGCAGATGTTTTAAGGGATAAACCCTAAAACCCTGATGGACAAGTTAAGCAGAAAGCTAGAAAGCTCACTGGTTTAAATTTAAAGCCATGCTGGCTAGCTATGTGAACACACAACAAGCTTCTGTAGTGTTGCTGAAGTTACTCAGACTTCTCCACCATTTTTACAACAAAAGAATGGGTGGAGTATGAATTAGGGATGAGCATGGGTACTTTGAGGTCCCAGATCTTTGCTAAAGAGAGAGCTGACTAATCCAGCTGATGGAAGCTAAGTTCGGAAATATATAAATATATCCCTAACAAACTCAGGTTGGCCCATCCACTGAGAAGAGAATAACCCCTAGAAGAGAATACATGCTCATTAGCTCAATATGTTGTTCTGATTTCTCAGTGTTGCCGTATCATTTGGGCAGTGGCAGATGTTTTAATTGGAATGCACATCCCTTGTGTGGATAAGTCAGTTGGTTGACCTTTTCTGAGTTAAAGTGGGATTTAACTGAGCCAGGAAAACACTAAAATGTGCAGGACAAGAACACTCCAGGAACTGGTTTGGGGACCACTTTGAGTTAAGGCTGAAGTTTGAAGACAGTGCCAGCTCCAGAGGTGTCTGGTTAAGGCACACTGGATAGAATCGGCTCTACACAGAGAGAAGATATGAAGACCAGTCCCGTTTGTCTTTGTCCCTTTCTGTGTGTAAAATATTGGCCTCCATTTTCCTCAGTACACTTGGTGTATAATTCTAAAAACGGAAAAGAAGAATGTAAACATCTGCTCGTGATGGGTTAAGCACATCTCCTCTCATCGTGTATTTGGTTGTGTTTGTCAGATGAAATATTTATTTATTTGTAAGCATTAATTGCTGTTACAAGCTGGAAATATATTTAGACATTAAAAGTATACAACTCCGCACAAGCAAAAATGCCCTTCCCGAAAGAGGGGAAATGCAAACTTGAGCTAAAAGGCCACACTTGGGTCCAATTCAGTTGGACAACCAGACCAGCTTTGTACCACCGGTATTTTATTGAAATCTTTATGTTAAGTCAACCGTTGTTTTAGGACGTGCTTTGGTGTTGAAATTTACGATTGACCAATAGGGGTGCCTCTTGGAGTCCGACCCAGCGGCACATCCTTCCCATCTCTGGAAACAATTGCAGTTTAGCTTTGCTTGTGTGTTTTATAGATTAGATATAGGAAATAGGTACCACTTTAGAATAAGACGTACATCTTATAATGGTTTATACATGGTTTCAAATCTGTTTATTTATTATATTTGAAATATAAATATAATTTAATAGTAACGAGTTACAACGCGGATAGACAGAGCAACAGTGACCCGTTCTTTGCCAGATAGTGAACCCACATCTATCTACAACCTCAGATCTTGTCAGATACTGACCTTAATTTGTCGACGTTAAGCCTATTGGCTTCCTCACAAGCTAACACGTTTAACTGTTTACAACCTAGTTAATATTCGTTTAATAAGCAGATTTTAAACCCTTTAAAAACCTTTGAAAATATAGTCTTATTTTAACATAGTACCAGGAAGGTTTTATTTTTTTTTTTCTTAAGACAACACTTTCTCCATTTCTGCTGCGTGATAAATACGGAAGTTAGAGTGAGGCGTTTGTTCCCATGACCAACATATAGCATCTCACGGGTCCAAAGAAGAACGATATCTTAATTCCTGGGTGAAATAACTCAAAAGTTTGTCATAAACTGTGGCCTTTTTACATTTTTGTATGTATTTTTAAAATATTGTTTTAACTCATGAATATTTAAGAGGGAACTGGATCTTGGCATAAATCTTAAACTTAACAGCAGGTTAATTTACTTCTGAAAGTGATGATTATATGTTTCAGAAACTCTAAAGATGTTGTCGTATACACTTGTTCCAAAACCTACAGCACTGTGCTTTGTGTTGTGGTGTTCTACACTTTACACTGTGACCCATTCCCATATGTTACATTACATTTCTCAGATCTTGATTCAAGGCCCAAGCCTAGAATTTATAGAAATTTCAGTGGTGCTCCATGTTGTGCACTGTGGCCTAGTCCAATTCTAGGCTTAATCTATGTCTGAGAAATGGGTCCCAAAAAAGTGTGGCTTTCCCAAAGTATATCTAACTTTAAAAACCTTGGATTACATTTTCATATCACACTCCATAACAAGGTACAAAACCTGTTTGTGTATATGCAGTGCAACAAAAATGATTTTTCTCCTTATTCCGAAGCCTGTGTCTCTAGATCCTGGATCTAGATCCATTGTCCCATTCGTAATGGATGTCTACTTGGCTTGAGAGTTTGTCTCTTGGGCATTGAGTGCTTTGCACTGAGATCACGCACAACTATATAAAGTCTGTGGAAGTGTAGTATTGTAAATAATGTACATTTATATCTGAGAGGTGTCAGCACTGGCAGCTTTGTGTTTATTTTATGAATTTTTAGCTCTTATTTTAGAGCATGTTTGTATTCTGGTCCCGGTTGGGGAATCAACAGTTTGTCTAATAACAAACTCACTCACCAAATGAATTTTAATTAGGGCCCAAATTTAAAATTTCATTACAGTACCAATTTACAGAATTAATTTGTGGTGTTTTTGTCATTGATAATGCCAGGGATGTTTAATATCAACAGATTTTATTGGGCAAATAATAGTTTGATCAGTTCCTGTTGTTGTTTTTTTTTTATATATATATATATCTTTGAATTTACTTACTTTTTTTATAGTCTATGTATACATAGTTTAATCAAGACATTTGTCTCAAACTGACCATGTAGCAGGTCAGAAACTTTAACATTTTTCACACCATGATACAGTCATTCCATTCACTTTTGGGACAGGCTGTATCTGATGTGTTTCTTTGATCTATGCAGCTTTTTTCCCATGACTTTTATGGGAAACTAACAGGTATGCCCTTCCTCTTGAGAGGTTTAGCAGTAGTTTTGTAGATGAAGTTGGCAGACTTGTCTTTCCTCTGTCCACTTCCTGTTCCCATTGCAGCCCTTTTCTCAGACTTCTGTCCACAAGTGGTTCAGACGTCTCAAACACAATTCCAGATTCCACTGGAATCCATGAATCTGAGATTTTTTTTTTTGTTTGTTTGCCTTGTGATTAAAAACACTGGTTTAGTGTTTCGCTCGCTGTTGCTTTTCACTAGCATTGAAGCTCTATATCTGCTCTAGTGCTCAGAAACCCAAAGATATGGTCCACTGCTTACTGACTTAAAGTATAGCTTTAATAAGAAAAAGAAATGCCACTTTTAAAACCGAAAAAATAAAGTATTTGTTTTGTAATGCTATCTTAAAAAGAACCAAACACGCTAACTTGGCTGACAGTAGTAGCCGCTAATCACTTTGACCTAGTTTGCCTAATGCTACTGATGTTCATTTAAATGTTAGCCACTTTATTAATGTTTAATTATATATTCTTTGACTGAACTATTCTTTTAAGGATGTTTTAAGCAATAGCTCTGAATCATTTTCCTGAAATGGGAAAATTAAATTGCCTTTATGTGTGTTTTATGTGTGTTTGCTTGAGCCTGTATTAAGTGCCCAGTGGCTGTGATGCCCTGCTCTAGTACTGATCGCTTCTTAGCTCATGTAACAAGCGATTCAGAAGGAATTTAAAATGGTTTGGTGAGAAATCAGGTTTACAGTTTTCAGCTAAACCTTGACGCCAGGACACGGTAAATGTCTATATTTTTTCATTGCCAGCTAGCACTCCTAGCATTGAAGCTAGGAGGTGAGAATTTTTGTTCACGGCCTGTTACAGAAATGTAACTGCGGAGAAACTGAAGTTAGAACAGCTTAAGTTTTGTGAGTATTGAAAGAATTTTTAGCGCTGAAGATATTTTGTCGCCTGTTTAATGAAGACCTGAACATGGTTTAGCTCACACAGTCTTAGTGCGGTAGTTAAGGGTACTCAAGTCATCACCTTGTGTGTAGCTGAATGCTGTGGGCAGCCATTTTAGTTTATTAATGTCTGAAGCAAGATTACAAATCCTTGTAGCTACCATGTTTGTTTGTTAGCCAAGACGCAAAATGTGGGCACTACCATGTCTTGGTTTATTTACAACCCAGTCTCACACCTACTCATATATAGGAGACTGCAATTCGTAACATAGTCGTATTTTTCCGACATTTTATGCGACAATATCACAATCAGAAGTGTATGAGTAATTACCACACAAACACTATGCAATAGTAACACGAAACCTCTTCCTCATTACAGGCGTCATGACTCATAAGATAGAAAAAGCGAATTACATAATAAAATACTTTATGCCTTTGTTGAAATAACTACCTCTATTATACTTCTTCCCCTAAGCAATGCTTATTATTGGTGGTGTACTTTAGCTTTAACTCGAACCAAAACATTTCTTTCACTTAATGTTATTTTTACTAATTTTCAGAAGGTTAATACTGAAAAGGACATTTCTCTAGCCATTATTTGCTTCGATATTTTAGCAAATAATGAATTAGTAAGGTTATATTTTCCGTAAATAAAAATAAGAGTGGTATTAACGGATGGTAATGACGTCATAATGAGGAAGAGTTGTCGTGTTACTGTCGTATAACACGGCGCACGGATATGAGTGTTTCTATCGTAACTACCCATTCACTTACGATTGTGATATTGTCGCATAAAATGTCGAAAATATGCGACAACGTCACGAATTGACTATATCATGAGTAGGTGTGAGACCGGGTTGTTATAATCATCAAATTAAAAGAAATAAACGCTTGAAATATATCACTCTGTGTGTAATGAATGAGTATATGTTTCACTTTTTTAATCGAATTAATGAAATAAATAAACTTTTTTATGATATTCTTATTTTATGACCAGCACCTGTACATTTGAATTTTCACCAAACCATTTCTGAAAGAATATCTTACACTTTATTTATTGTCTATAACTGCACCGAACCTGACCCTTACTCTAGATCTTTACGTCTGCGCTGATTGCTTTGTTGCGTTTATCATTGCGATTCTCTTCTTATTTCACTGTGGAAACATCACTGTGCTGTTTGCTGTAGGAAAATACAAGTCACAGCTTATTGTATGTCTCCGTTTAATTTATTTTTCACCATGTTGTTAGGAATTCATCGGGGTCACCACCTGTCTCCCCCCGTCTCCTCCAAAACACCCACATTTTTAACACTGAGGAATTATAACTACAAATATTTACCACCGCTGCGTTCTCTGCGCACAAAACCAGACGAGCATTGAACACAGAGTGCCATCTAGAGTACTAAAGATGCATTACAATGGAGAAAATTATTTAGATGGAAAAATGTTTGTTGATATGTGAAAAATGCTGCTACAGTTTGTAACACTGGAGCTGAAATAAAAAGTTATTGTAAAAAAATGTATTGTACTCATTCCTTCGTTGACTTCTTTTCACTACATAAATCTAATCTAGAATATTCTCTGACATTGATATTTCTCAGGGTGGTGGGTCATGGTCACTAAGCTCTATTAAATTTCTCATTTTTTTGTGACCACACAATTTTTAAACTACTCCAAAGCTATTTCAGGGATATATTTTTAAAATGGGGCGGTACGGTGGAGCAGCAGGTAGTGTCGCAGTCACACAGCTCCATCCAGTAAACATTTAGCCGTTGATTCAACGTTGAAATAACGTAATGACTGCCGTCTAATCAACGTTCTCTTAAGGTTGAAAAGACGTCCAAACACAGACATTGTAAAGACGACTATTGGACGTCCATTGACGTTATTAATTGGTCCCGAAATAAATTACTTGTATAAAACGCATTTTGGACGTCCACTGACGTTATCGATTGGTTACCACTTAACTAACTTAAGATTGAATTTGGACGTCCATTGACGTTTAAAATATGTCCTTGACGGACAGACTACGTTTAGACCTATTTTGAACGTCCAGGGACGTTCCTTGTTTACTGGGAAGGGATCTGTGGTGACTGTCTGTGAGAAGTGTGGTGTGTTCTCCCTGTGTCCGCGTGGGTTTCCTCCGGGTGACTGTGAGGAGTTTGGTGTGTTCTCCCTGTGTCTTTGAGGAGTGTGGTGTGTTCTCCCTGTGTCTGCGTGAGTTTCCTCCGGGTGACTGTCTGTGAGGAGTGTGGTGTGTTCTCCCTGTGTCTGCGTGGGTTTCCTCTGGGTGACTGTCTGTGAGGAGTGTGGTGTGTTCTCCCTGTGTCTGCGTGGGTTTCCTCCGGGTGCTCCGGTTTCCTCCCACAGTCCAAAAACACACGTTGGTAGGTGGATTGGCGACTCAAGTGTCCATAGGTGTAAGTGTGTTGCCTTGCGCCCAATGATTCCAGGTAGGCTCTGGACCCACCGCGACCCTGAACTGGATAAGCGCTTACAGATAATGAATGAATCATTTTTAAAATGGGCTATAAATCATAATGATCGTGTTCTCTGTTCCTTGAATGACCAAAATGAGCAGTTCATAAATACAAGAGTAAATTAATAGTAAATATATTCTCACGTTAGTTTCATATTTATTATATATTTATACATGTTCCTCCGGCCTGCAGAGATAACACCAGCTTGTATTATGTGAAACTGCTAGAGGGCGCCAAAGACTAGAAATAGGTGCCGTGATCCTTATTGGGCTTTTAACTGTCCTTTTGGGACCTAAAAAGACGATAGAAGTAGCGACACATCAGACTAATGACCCAGAGCAGGACTCATATAACGTACAGAAATATAGTGAGCCGCTCATATCTACTGGGATACACCTCTGTGGTCTTTTATTGCTGACTAATATCATTCCAATAATCAGCTTTTTAACCACCAATACACAAAGACCTTAGATGTAAAGGGGTTTTATAGACAGATCAAAAACGTAATACACTGAATTACATGAAAAAGAATGCTTTTCTTTCTTTCTTTCCTCTGTAACGTTGCCGTTTTGGGGATATACGGCTTTGTTATGGCAGCAATAGTACAGTAATGGTACAGTTTAGCCCAGAGCTTCATCTTTCTTTATACCTGCTGACCTTATACGCTTCAATAACCCATAATAAAAGTCTCTCAGAGCCGAGGTTCAAGAACGTGTCCCGGGACACGTACACCCTCCCCACACACCGCTCTGCCTTTTGTTTGTTGTTGTTGTTGTTTCTTGTCTGATGAGATGCTCGGTTGTTTATCTGGGTGGTTATAAAGGCAGATACTTCCATCGTCCTCTAACCAAGGCCTCCTTATAATGTCCCTCTGCAATCACACTATCAGCTCTGGATCACCCTCTACTTTGTGGGCCCTGGATTAAAGATAAGGCCCATGGGAAAGCCTCAGATCACACATAGAGCCTCCATGACTCACAAATCCTGTATTCTTCAGCATCCCTCTAGCGGTCTGTCAAAAGGCCAGAAAGGTCAATAATAATATACCGTACATCCTTGTGACTTATGCCTAGAATAGTTACACAGTATTAGACCTAATATTGCGCCCAGAATGGTATTATTTCCAGAACAAGACCTCCATTGTTATATCTCCATTGTTGTTTTGTTAGCTTTTGGTTTTGACACATCATTTAAAATGTTTCTGCCACACTTTACAGGACACTTTAATCGACCAATAGAAATGGCCGAAAATTACTAAGACAACGTCTTGCTACGTTTACTTCTATTATGTAAAATGTGTTTTAATTGGCATTGCAAGGGAGTACAATGAAATTTTCGTAACCCATCTGTAGCACTGGCCACACACACACACACACACACGGGGGCCACACAGTGGTTAGGTGCTTTGTTCAAAGGCACTTCAGTCATGGATGTTAAAGGAGAAGAAGTGTTGTCTAGAAGAGTACAAAGCCCACCAGGACTGGGTTGTAAACTTGTGGAGCTGTGTTCTCTGGAGTGTTGGGGGCGTCAATCAAATACCATGAGGATGAGCTTAAGAACTCATCCAGCATCAACACCTGATCTCACTAATGCTCATGTGGCTGAATGCAATCAACTCGTCACAGCATTGTTCTACAAAGGAGGAAACACTGTTGATACCTTTGAACTGAGAATAATTTTGCTGTTACTTGCATCTCAAGACATTGCTTTAAAGTAACACAAGGTAAGAACAAGCTTTTGGGATGGGGTAGTTTCCTACCCTCCTCTCCGAAAGTTCCATAGTGCAGTTTCTGCAGTGCTGGGCCCAGACTAACCACATCAGAAGCTCTATTCTCTCTATTTCAGATCAATGGACCATCACAATGAATTTGAAGCTGGTATTTTAAGGTAAGCATTTTACATAGTAGAGTCCCTTTAAGGTGTGTCCTCTACTTGTCGTCTTCTTGGACTCTACTATGGTCAGAAGTTTCTTCCCAAATCAGTTCCTCATGCTCAAGGTATTGAGAAACACTTTGCCTTTGTTCTGCTGCGTCTCAATGGAGGCCATGGTGGCCTTCAGACTACACTGTGAGCGGCCAATCTTAAGAGCCAATCAGATTCCAGCTGACGATAACGTCAAAGAGGTGGAACCATTCTCTCCACACACTGATATGAACTGCACATGAACTCTGACCGAAATACACTCAGGAATGACCTGCTCATCTGACATTTCTTTTCTACCACTCTTCCGGGAAGGAAACGCTGTCAGCTCCCAAACACCTTCTGTCTAACAGGAGATTGGTGTGTTCTCCCTGTGTCTGTGTGGGTTTCTTCTGTGTGCTCCAATTTCCAAAAAACACGTTTGTAGGTTCATTCATTCATTGCCTGTAAGCGATTATCCAGTTCAGGGTCGCGGTGGGTCCAGAGCCTACCTGGAATCATTGGGCGCAAAGCGGGAATACACCCTGGAGGGGGCGCCAGTCCTTCACAGGGTAACACACACTCACACATTCACTCACAACTACGGACACTTTTGAGTCACCAATCCACCTACCAACGTGTGTTTTTGGACAGTGGGAAGAAACCCACACAGACACAGGGAGAACACACCACACTCCTCACAGACAGTCACCCGGAAGAAACCCACACAGACACAGAGAGAACACACCACACTCCTCACAGACAGTCACCCGGAAGTAACCCACGCAGACACAGGGAGAACACACCACACTCCTCACAGACAGTCACCCGGCTGAAACCCAGGTGTATGATGCCTTGAACTGGACTGTGTTCTTACCTCCTGTCCAATGACTCCATACTGATCAGGATAAAGCAGTTACAAAAAAATATAATGAGGATGATGAATGAATCCTCTCATTGTCAGGTCTGTCTTTAAACCTTTGGACATAAACGGTCCCTGGGCCCAGCGTGGAGAAGGGTTTTGGATCAGAATGTGTCAGAAGATGTCAGTATTACTTGCTAAAGTGCCTCTAAAGCAAGGATCACTTTACTGTAATGCAATAAAACCAACCTTGAGCTCACTGCTGAAGAGAACGAAACATAATCTGTGACTTCCATCCTTTGATCTAGACGTTAGCCTGGTGGATCTAAGAGATCTGAATCAGTAATCCTGAATTTTCTGAGCAGCCCATTTGACAAGGTGCTGGAGATGGCACTTCAACTGTCAGAGATTATATCCTACCCTTAGCTATTATTTCATATTATTTGGGATTGCCTTGATAACAGGGTGATCTTGACCTCTGAACAAAAAAAAAAAAAAACAGAAAGTGAGAGTTGACAGACGTTCCTTCTGTGGGAGAGCCTCTCATTTCAGAGGCAGCGTAGCGCGTCCCACTCGGAAAAACAGGTGACACAAAGGCAGATGGGTAATTATAGTCCGTCTTGTGGTTACACCCATCAGCAGCTTGTCTTATCTGATCATCGCACTCTTCTAGACGACTTATGAGGATTCCACTCGAGCCGAGATCCAGTTAAAACAGACACAACTCGTCTGTACGCTCCGTGCTGCTGTTAGCACTGATGTCTAGCGATGAGTGTAAATTGCCCTAATTGGTGAAGCTAGACTTAAGTGTGTCCTTTATCAACTCTTACTAATCATTTGGGGACTGAAGGATGTCCTCATTCTTCACTATGAAGTTATACCAGTCGTAAACTGAGTAACTGGTTCATATAACATTCCTGCAGCCGTGTAGCATAGTGCCTTTAAACTGTTTGATTATTTGTGGCTCTGTTTCATTACGAACCTCAGCTTCATCCTCGCTCAAGAAGGACTTTTCTGGATGTTTCATTCACTAACATCATTCCATCACATGTTTAAGGTGGTTTTGAAGCATTTCACTATGTTTCTAGTTTAAAACGACTCTGTCCCTAATATTTGGTGCAAGCATAAATCTCAAAATGTGGGAATATTCAATAAAAAATTATATATATTATATTTTATCATCATTCATTTTTCAGCTCATGTGGCTGTATACACTACGGGCCAAAGGTTTTAGGCACTGAATAATATTAGATTTAAAAATGCTGGTTGTCAACAACGCCTCACCCCCCCCCCCCAAACACACACACACACACACACACACACACCATCAGGCAAAAAATAAATAAATGAATAAAAACTTTAAAAAAATTTAAACAAATAACATTACCACAGTAAGTATATTCTGTGTGTGAGTATGTTGGTTTAACCCTTTCCAAATCTCTCCTTAAAACAGACCAGTATTATTTGAGGCTATCATACCATACCTAGTTTCATTCATTCATTTATTCATTCATTGTCTGTAAGCTCTTATCCAGTTCAGGGTCACGGTGGGTCCAGAGCCTACCTGGAATCACTGGGCACAAGGCAGGAATACACCCTGGAAGGGGCGCCAGTCCTTCACAGGACAACACACACACTCACACCTACGAACACTTTTGAGTTGCCAATCCACCTGCCAACGTGTGTTTTTGGGCCGTGGGAGGAAACCCACGCAGACACAGGGAGAACACACCACACTCCTCACAGACAGTCACCCGGAGGAAACCCACGCAGACACAGAGAGAACACACCACACTCCTCACAGACAGTCACCCGGAGGAAACCCACGCAGACACAGGGAGAACACACCACACTCCTCACAGACAGTCACCTGGAGCGGATCTCGAACCCACAACCTCCAGGACCCTTTACACATACTTTTTAGAAAATAAATCCTTTTACTTTAACTGTATTTATATTTTTGCATTCATTATATTTATACATTATTATATATTATAGAAGCACCATATAGAGAAGATATATTTATTATGTTATACACGTTGTATTTCTTTGTAAGTCAGTACCCTTACAGGAGAACCTCTGTGGTGTTATGAGGTAAGTGGGTCATTCTCAGTGCTGCGTTGTCCCTGACGTGGTGGTGGTGTGATAATGTGTGTTGCACTGGTATCAGAGGATCAGACAAAGTGTACCTGCATGGTCAATGGAGCTGATAAAATAGACAGTGAGTTCAGAATATTAAAGTGTAGGTTATTTCCATTGTATCTACTTGTAACTTCACTGGATGGTAACTACTTCCCTTTTTTTATGCTTTACTCATCCTCTGAGTCTTTCCCACTTAACACTCTTTCCGATCACCCAGTCCCCTGGGTGCTTCCTGACAAATGTCCGTGCTGCTGAAAGGCCTGTAACTGGACTGTCTGGAGGTCCTGATGGGAATCAGTCATGATAAAGCTGACAGTGAAGTGGTCAGAGGCCTATCTGGCTCTGCCCCTGCATAATTGGTCACTTTTGATGGGTTCAAGGGTCAGCACTGCCCGATTCCTGTGGATGCTCTCCACTGAGAGGTTCAGTCAGGGTACACGCTCACACACACACACACACACACACACACACACACGTGCCCTGTGTTTAACATTGTACAAGTTTACAGCCTTCGTCGGCACGCTGCTGTAACAGAGCTAGAATTCCTCTGTCCCTCATCAAAGAGACGAGAAGGTGAAAAATGAAGCTTTAAAAATGCGCTTGCTCCCAGCCCATGTGGGCACTCTCAGACTCCATTGTGTTCAGCCACTCTAGCAAACAATGAGCACGTTGGTGGGGAGAGGAAAAATGCTCTGATAAAGTATGGCTTTCATAGTTCTCTAAAGAGCATGCCCTGGCTTATTCCGAGGAAGTCTACCGTGGAAATGTATCACCATCAAGAGTCTGTCCTAACAGCAACGACTGAATGATTAATCAGTCACTAGTAGGAGCTGCTTCTTTTATTTTTAAAGTGAGGTGCTTTATTATTAAGAAGGTATATTCATAGTAGGGCTCTTATGTGGCCCACAGTTCACACCCACACTCTCATTACTAGGTGGTATATTTGTTATATTTTGACCCCACGCTCATCTTCTGTGGTAAATTTCTTCCAAAATGAAGGATATTCATTTGTAGTTTGTTTACAGTGAAATATACTGCTTTCCTGGAAAGGGTTAACAACCATGCTGCAGCATTACTGTGAGGATCTGATGACATTCAGCCACAAGAACTTTGCTGAGGTCAGGGACTGATTTCGGAGGATGTGTCTGAATCACAAACACCACTCCAACTAATCCCATGGGTATTGGATTGTGGTGAGTACAGAGAACACGGTTCCACAGCTCCACAGACTAAACACACATATCACTCGCTCTGTGTAGCTCATAGTATTTAACTCCTAGTAGCTTACACAATACAATTTGCCCAATTCAAAGCATGTCCTAATACACTTTCCTTGTTGTGTCTGTGTCACGATTCTGGGGAACTGCTCTTCTCTCTGGTTTGTTTACGTTCAGAAGCTGTCTTTTAAAGGGCGGTGGGGCGACTGTTGCCTGTACGTTGCTGAAGTTTAATTGGTACGTTTTTATTCACTGTTTGAGTTACCATAGAAACTCATTTGTCTAGTTTTGTTTCGCTTTCTGTCTGCGTTTACTTTCACGCCGTTAGCTGTCTCCCAAAATTAGAGTCTGTTCCACCTTAAGTAATCTGGAATAGCAAAAGGTAGTCAATATTATCCACATATGGAGCAGGAATAAAGCCATATCCTCATCTCTTTTATGATTTTTAACACTTGGAGGTCTCTCTGCGGTCTAAAGACCTCCAAATGTCGTGAGCAGAGAGAGAGAGAGAAAAAGCCTTCTACACCGGATGTAGACATTTTGTTTTTTTATTGCTATTTTTTTTACCAGTTTTCTGACATTAAGGCTTTGTAAAAAAACATCTGAGATGGTAAGGAAACGTCTGAATACTATAAAAGGTGTTTTTACATTAGAATTGTGCATGTCAAAAGGTTTTTATTAGTAGCATTTGTGCTAACAGGCCACAGGACAAGTTTTATAGGATGAAGGCTTATTTGGAAGCACACATCAGAATCTTTTTGTCATTTTTAAATATTCTGACTAATGCCCTGTGAGTGAATTTCTCACTAATGGTTTAGTCTTTTTATATCAAAACGACAGACTGCACCTAAAAACAAGTTGAGGTTGTGGTGGTGATGAGGTTTTAAACCGGAAATGCTCACCTGTTAATAGCTGTAACGTAGAGGGTGAACTCAGTGCATTGTGAGTAGGAGTGTGTTGTTTGACTGAATGTCGCTGGCAGTGTGTCGACAGTCAGGGTGTGATATCTGATTAAAAACATCAGAAAGAATGAGGCCTCACCTCATCGAAGACTGGAACTCGACAGAAGAGTACTTTCTCCTAGACGAATTCAGAAGAGATATTTTATTATTCACTTGAGGAAACTCATTCGTTCATTTTCTATAACTTCATCCAGTTCAGGGTCACAGTGGGTCCAGAGCTTACCCAGAATCACTAGGGGCAAGGCAGGAACACTGTCTATGACAAGTCATCACACACTCACACTCACAAATGTGGACCATTCCACGCAGTCCATCCACCTCTCAACATGTGTTTTTTTGGACTGTGGCAAATGAGAGCACCAGGAGGAATCCCATACAGATACAGGGAAAACACCGCAAACTCTTCACAACCTCAGAACCCGGAAGCTGCGTGACAGTGACATTAACTGCTGTGCCAATGTGCTGCCCACACACACACACACACACACTTACGTTGTGTAATTTTTCAGAGGTACACTAACGTCAGTGACACACCCAGAGTGGCAGGTAGCCAGGCAATCAAAGTGCCCAGAAAACAGTTTAAGGTTGTCTTTTATTAATGAGGTTTTTCAGGTACTTTACGGTACGCTCATTGACGACCCAGATGTAGATTTTAGCATTTTTATCATTTAGCAAGTTTAGCCTTTTTTAAAATGTAAAAACCTGTGTGTGCTTCTACTTCTGTTCATCACTTTCATAACCACCACATAACTTACATACCATCACTGATGGAACAGAACCGCATATCAAAAAACAAACAAACAAAAAAAACGTCTCAACTTGGAATTTAATGTAATAAAATGTACTTCCTCTATGTTATTTAACACATTTTTTTGGTCTGTCAAAAAGTCATTGTGGCATTTTGACATGGTGTTAAAAATAAATAAATAAATAAAATATTGTTCCATTTTTTTTAAATTTTCAAATTATGCTAACAATAGAAGCATTACACTTTTGTTTCAGGAGCGATGACATTTTCTTGAGTAACCAGTTACATACCAGCAGTTGAAGGGGTTAAATATTCAAGTAACCTCAATAAATCTGTTCTCATACATGAACGAGGCCAGTGATGTTAAAGTAGAATCCCTTGTTCAGCTCAGGGACTGATATCTTTTAACTGATTTTCGCTCCTGGTGACACCCTTCATTTGTCCAATTCTAGGGCTTGACCAGCTCCACCGGCTCGTCCTGTTGACCTCTGTACAGTCTTATCAGTGTGTTTATAGGATTCTGTCTTCATCCTTTAGTCTGAACATGCATACTGTCTCTCATACCAGTGTTGCCACAATTTTCTCACACACAATCTTACACACATGCCTGGAATTTAGCACCAGATCCGTCTGAGAGCTTTTAAGCATGAGCAGGTACTGAATAGTACACTGTGAGAGCATGTAGTGATATAAAACACACTATCTACTCATTAAAACTGCAACTTAAGACAGAAATCATAATAGACCGAGATGTGTGCACCTTATAAGCATTGTGTGGGAGTAATATTTGGGCAACGGAAGAACCATTGTAAGATACTCACCTGGAAATTTAGAGCTAGGAGAGGAGCTCTTGTGCCAACTAAAGAGAAGCAGCCTCAATAAATGATGCTACCACCACCATACTTCACAGATATGGAGTTCCTTATTTGATAAACCATGTTTGTTGTGTTAAACAAAACATTTTGTCTCAGGAGAGGGTTTGAGGTGACTTTAAGGTAGGGTGACCAGGACGACTGGACGACTACTGACGTGCAGACTGACCAATTAAATGTTTACAGAGAAGGTTATCGACCAATAACGGTAGCTCTACAGTCAGACCGTCCAATCAGAAGATTTTAGGCTACTTCACCACGCCCCCTTCTCACTCAAGTGAACCAATCGGAGTAGGGGAGGGCGGGACTAGTTTGTGAACGAAACTTCTCGAAGTTCTATGTAAGGTCTAGAAAAACAAAATCCCAGACGTTTGTGAAATTCAGACCGGACATTTTTTTACGTCTAAAAAAGAGGACATGTCCGGATAAAAGAGGACGTCTTGTCACCCTATTTAAGATTTCCATTTTTCATTATGCTTTATGGAGTATTGTTGTTTTATGTAAGGAATGGCCTGTACATGCCAGAAGTTCCTCCATCTTTTTAATGCTGTTCTAGGGCTCTTTGATAAGTTCTTGTCTTGCCGTTAACTTTGAAGGATTCTCCTGACCTTGGAGAGGTGTCAAACATTTGCTCAAATACCAACTGAGCAGTTAATTTAGGTTTAAATAGTTAATAAAATACACACAATCCAAAATAAAAGATGTCATTGATTTTACTCTGTTTGCGGATTTTTACAACATAGACACAGAGATCCTCAGTCCAAAACATGAGTGCACTCCAAACAAGATAACTCACCAATTCATACTTGACGAGTTTTATCTTTGAAAGTAATTGTATCACAAATAGATGTCACTCAGAGCATGAACTCCTGGCTGTAACGGATGTTAGCACCCAAAACAAAAGAAGATCCTAATTCCCACTCAGGAGGGACTGCTCTCCCTTACAAGACTCCTGTCACTCTCTAGATAAGGAGTGTATGTAAACCTGCACTAGACAGAATGGGAGGTGAACCCTGTTTATCAGGGGTTTCTTCTCTTATAATCCTTTAATGATGGAGCCAAAGTGGCTGGGACGCCATGGTAGTGAAACCTGAAAGTCCTAATCCTGTTTACACCTAAACTCAGGGCTCTAGCAACTGGCTATATCACTGAGAAATAGAGAAATTTCAGTGAAACGAACAAAGCTAATTCAGGGCTAACACACACGGGCTAGTGTGTATTGCTAGTTCAGTGGTCTGACGCTAGCTGATCTTTAGCTGATGGTGGTTTGTTTTTACATTTTAAAATGTGGATCTCAGATTGTCTCAATTCAAAAGAGAAAAATATGTTTAAATGAAGTGAGTAGGCATACAATAGGGCTAAGTCCAGTGGGACAACACTGACTGCTAGTTATATTTATCTGATGTAGCTAACGTTCATCAATAATGGGGGAATTTGGCAGTTTGGGTTCCATTTGCCACTGGTCAATCCTGATTAAAAGCACTAACTAACTTTTCTAATCTTTAAACTTTGTTTTCTGAAGGGTTGCTCATTAGCCATTAACATTCAAAATAAAAGCCCTGTAAAATAATATTTTATAAGTATACTCTTCACTTTCCCAGGAGAAACGTGCAAGAAGTAACTTTTAAAAACATATAATTTAGAAAAAACATAATTAAAACCTTGTATGTGCATTTAGTGCAGCTTTTAAGTCAACGTCAACTAAACAACTTGTACAGTTATGTTCCTTAAAAAAGGTGTTGGTTTCACAGCAGCAATTATCATATCATCGCTGTCCAAGCAAAATAGCAACTTTACAGTAGAAGGAAAAACCCTTAAGTTTCAATGGAAGTAAATGTAAAAATATTTTATTTCAAATAATTTTGGAGCATTTCTATTGGTCCATTCTTCATAAAATGTTCACACAGTGTGAAGGGCAGCTGCTGTGTTCAAATAATGTAGCAAATTAAAAATTTATAGAAATGGAGATACATGTTTTTGATTGCCATGATAAAAAAAATATGATTTTTGCCTGTTGATATTGGAAGTGTCTTATTTGAACATAGTATTTTTTCTGTAATATATATATATATATATATATGGAATAGATTTTCATGAAAAGCTGTATTGGTGGTGCAGCAGGTAGTGTCACAGTCACACAGCTCCAGGGACCTGGAGGTTGTGGGTTCGAATCCCGCTCCGGGTGACTGTCTGAGTTTAGTGTGTTCTCCCTGTGTCTGCGCGGGTTTCCTCTGGGTACTCTGGTTTCCTCCCTCAGTCCAAAAACACACGTCCGTAAGTGTGAATGTGTGAGTGTGTGTTGCCCTGTGAAGGACTGGTGCCCCCTCCAGGGTGTATTCCCGCCTTGCTCCCAATGATTCCAGGTAGGCTCTCGACCCACCGTGACCCTGAAGTGGATAAGGGTTACAGATAATGAATGAATGAATGAATGAATGAAAAGCTGTATTATTTGCAGATTTAACTCATTGCTCACTAGCAGCTCAATACAGCCACCTTTCACACACAGAGCCAACAATGTCCTGGTTACTCTCTGACAACAGAGTCCTGAGGAAATTAATTTATTATCATCATTATTATTATTTTATTACATTACCTAAATATATCTATCTATCTTGATGTCCACATGGCTGGCAGAGTGACCAGTAGGGGGCCGACAGAATACACTAAATACACTGACAGATGGACAGGAAGCTGGAGTATAGAATGAGATCTATTTTGAAATCCACTCATTAAACTAATGAAACCCCTGTCTCATTATATCCTGGACATTATAGTTAAGTAATCATATGGATTTCAATGCAAACTCTAAAAGCTAGAACCCAACGTTTGTCATATGTTCAGCATTAATAGAAACGTCCAATAACACAGTAAATTATCAGAAAAGAAACTACCACGTAAACAAGATTATATCACCTCTGCACCCGTGTGATCTCATTAGAAACGGGTGTGGACTTAATTCATATCTCTGGCGTTCTTGTAGATCTTTTCATCTGCTTTATCTTCACATGTTTGCGTGAGAGAGGAATCTGGTCAGATGTAGACAGCTGGGTGTGAGGTCAGTTTTCTTAGTGCCCCCTCATTTCAACCAATCTGACATCTCACCTGCTTCACAGAGAGAGGATGTTTCATGCATATGCTCATATTTTCCTTCCTCCTTCATATACCACCACCATGAAGTGTTCATGTATTAAAAAAGCCCTTAATATACAAATGTAGGCCAACAGTTACTTTAAAATTACCTTCCCTCTTTTCTTGAAAAATGATAATGAATATTAGAAAATCTCTCTTCACTGAGATCATTCTTCAAATTTGGGGACAGGTGAAAATCCCACAGGGCTGAGTCTGGGCTGTAGGTTGGAGGACTAATGTCTTGGGTGTCCCACAAAACTAATGACTACAAAACCTATGAAGTCATTATCCTCTCTTAAAAACGAGCACTTCCTAGAACCAATATAAAATGACCTGCAGGGCATGTAATACATATATATTCTATAAACTGTTGTCAAATTGTACCATTGTAAATGAAAGCTTTACAAGTTAAAGAATTGCCAATATGCTGAGCTTCTCAGAAAAGGACAGACACACAGAAAAGCATTCCTGAGCTGTTCTGGAGCCGGGCCAAGTGAGTGGCATTCCAGCTTGGGCCCATCCCAAACACACACCACACATACACAAATATACACATACACACAGCCTCTACATCACTGCCCTCTGCTTATCTCCACAAACCAAAACAATGTCACGCCGCAGATTGCTGTTATTAAGTGGCATGACAGTGCTGAGATGGAAATTATGCGGCTGCCCTGGTCAGGCAGCTCTTCTCGGTCTTTGCAGCTCAGTCAAAACGGTTTCAAACCTTCAACCAGGTACAACTAAAGGCTAGACACGTTTGAATCTTGGTCAATGGCTCAAAGGGACAGAATACGCTGAAATTAGAAGTTACAGTTATGTCACAATAGCCGTTGCTATGGTGATATATTGGATATATTGAATGTTATAACGTTGTAATTCAAGTGATTCGCTGATTCAACGTCATACAAATAAACATGGCATTTGGCCGAAGCTCTACTCTGTAGCGATTTAAAGTTGTAATTGCTACTTTCCCGTTCGGAGTCTTGCCCAAGGACTCATTGACATTGGTGTAGCAATGCTACACTGGAGCAAATGCTTTTTTAAGCTTTTTAGCATCTATTCCCACATAGCACACTGTGTTTACAAATATTAGTGTAATATCAATTATGGTCAAATGAGCAAAAGCATATGAGCATAACAAAAGGCAAGCAATGATAGTTGGAACCAAGCTAAACCGCATTTCTAAGCTACATCTGCATACCACCCCCCCTCCACCCCCCCACACACACTTACTTTCCATTTAGTGTGTAAGCAGCACACATTGTTTACATACTCGGCTCCGGTTTACAGTCTAATCAATCAAACTCACACAGTCAAAACCAAATGGGACATGGTGGTGGTGTCATCTTGATTAATGGGAGCCAGCAAACGGTATATTTAGGAGACAATGCGGCCATTCAGACACAGGGTTGTGATGGGGCTTTTAGTGGGCACTTCCTTTGCCCATTCATATTAGTAGTTTGCTTACACTTAGACACATAGGAACACTTAAAGAGGTCCGGTTATGCTTGAACGGCCATTAAAGAAGCTGGACGAACGGGGAGCTGCTGCTGTGTTTTAAGAGAGATACAACGTAGTGAAAGGCCTGTTCTTGACTTCAGGTCACAGAACACAATCCAGAATAATGCTGATTATTCACAAATGTTATTCTTTTTGCTTTAGGCTTGATTTTTCACCAAGGCCTGAAATGGAAATAAGACTGCATCCACTTCCACGGACACTTTGACCTCACCGTGGCCGAGCCGGCTCAAAACCACGTCCTCAGAGCTGATAATGTCATCTTAGAGTCGCGTAAAGCAAGTTGTGTTTCCTGCAGCACCTTTATCTCTTAGACAATGTACCACCCTCAGTCCAGTCTGTTAAAGACATCATGATGTTGAATCCAACCGAAGTTGAACTGGATGATAGGGGCACTTGTGATTGCTATCTCTTGCAGAAATCTCAAACCTCAGTGTTTAGAAAGCCTGCATGCTTCACAAAAAAAGAGCCCATATCTGCTCTTATCAGCCTGTACAGATTGTGACTATTACAAGAGTTTAAGTACAGTACGAGCCTTTGTTGAACCAAGGATGAAGATGGGAAATGAAATGATTTACACTAATGTGAAAACATCCGCCTCAGTCAAGTATATTATGCCAGTTCTGAGAGGGGTATTTGGAGAGTGATGACATTTAAGACTGGTCAAGTGACGACAGAAACCAATAACAGAAATAAGGAAGCTGCAGCACAGCTGAAAAACCACAATTTAAACTAAATTCAGACAAGGCTAAAGGTTGAAGCACCACCACAAGCACCAAGGTTTAAGGCATTTATCTTACGCCAGCAGAGCTTTATTTATTGTTCATAACTTTTCGTTCAAGTCATAATTCAATAGAAAGTTAAATAAACCCTAGAATAATTGATACAAGTTGGATCACATGGGGTCTCCATACATGGGGAAAAAAAGATGCATCAAAATTAGTAAAACATAAATTTATTTAACAGTATACAAAGCTGTACAAGTTACAATAAATTCACAATAGACATCCAGACATCCAGTGTTCTTGCTAAAACAATGTTGGACCAAAATATTTTGGACCATCTGGGGATCTATGATAACTCAGGTTGGTCGGAGGCGACCAAACAAACAAAACTCAGCTACATTAACAGAATAAACATGAAAATAATAATAACCCTTGGACACACCTCAAGGCAAATGTACCTATTGCTGTTATAGTGCTAAGACGTTTAAAGGACATCAAAGAATCAAATCCCGACTGCCTACTCCAGGCCATCTTCAAGTACAAGTCTGGGGTTCCGAGGGCACTGCAATGATGCTATTAGCTGTAGCAATATGCATTGGGATTGTGCAAGGCCCCTGAGAGGTACATGTCTTGTGCAGTGCGGAAAATACCCTTTTCAATACAAGTAATGTTGTACTGTGCCTACCACAAAATTGTTCACATCACTGTTGATGATTTTAACATAAAACCCTGCCATCTCTCTCTTCCACACACACCGTCTAATACATTGTATTTGAATGGTGCTCGAGTTGAAAATAACACAAAAACATCAGGGACCTGATAATAACATTTCTTCATTCTTTTCAGCGGGTTAGTTGTTTATATATATTCAAATGCCATTTGTTCATCTGATGTTTACACTTGCAGTAGATTGTCTCAAGTATTTACGTTGCCTTGTATTCAGATTCTCCCTGAGGCTACTGGACACTGGCCCCACCGGCTCGCTCAGTAATCCGTCCCTGAAAGGCGCAACATTATCTCTTCCGTGTCTCTCCTGTCACCACACCGCTGGCCTCCACACTCCCAGTCCGTGTAAATCGTACACACACGGCTGGTACGAAGGGTAGGATTTGTAGACTGTGGCCAGAAGAGACGCTCTGAACAGGTCCTCCTCGGCCGTGCTGCTCATTTCCGGCTTGTGGAAGCAGTCTTTGCCGTATTCACTGGCCAGTTGTTTGCGTTTGGTCTTGTATCTGCGGTTCTGGAACCAGATCTTGACCTGTGTTTCCGTGAGGCGCAGAGCCGTGGCCAGATGAGCTCTTTCAGGTGCAGATAGGTACTTCTGACGACTGAACTTCTTCTCCAGCTCCAGTACCTGCAAGTGTGTGAAGGCGGCGCGGGAACGCTTCTGTTTGGTGATGATGTTACCCAAACTGCTATTGGGGCTGGTTTCTTGGGAACCGTCTGGTGAATCTTTTCATGAAAAAATAATAATAATTACATTAGGTTAAGGACTTTTAGAATGATCAAATCAAGTGCGAATTTGTTTTAAAATTAAAATCAATCCCATGCTTTTTGTTTAAATGTTTGTTTCTTGTCATTACATTTACAGTTATTTTCATACAATTTTAAATTCATTTCCAATTATAATTTATTAGAAAAATAAAATGTGCCATAATTATTCCCCCGTTTTCAAATTATCATTATATTCTTTATAAATATATTTTCTAAATAAACCGGCTGCTATTTTTTGGTAAGATTTAGTAAGATTCAATAAAAAGTATTTTATAATTTTTTTATAAAAATCCTGTAGAACAAAATAGAAAAATAAATTTTGAAAATAAATTGAAAATTAAATTGAAAGTAATGTTTTTCAATGCAGTTGTCGTTGTAGAATTTTAGATTTGCTTTGATTATTAACAATGTACTTGTTTTTCTTGCTATATAGACTTTATTATTCTCAAAATAACACCTTTGCCCTAAAACATTACGACTATTATTTCCTCCATGGCCTACTGAATTCATTCACGAAATACAAACATTATTCCTAATATTACGGCCTTATTTTGAAAATCTTTTTTAAAAGTCTTTTAAAAGCTGACGTAAATGTAACCGTTAATTTTTAAAAAACAACAGTAAAACGAGCGCGGTCTCTACCTGTCCGAGCTAATGTTGCCTCAGTGGCGGAGAGCAGGAGAGCGGGGTCCTCCTCCCCGCCGGTACTCCACTCTGTCTCGGCTTCGGGTGGATTACTTCCGCTGGAAGTGCCGCTCGTCTCTTCTCGCTTCTTCTCCTCTTTTTTCAAACACAGAATGTCTTCGATGAAGAAAGACGTTAACGGCTTGTTTGAGGTCTCCATCTCCGCGGCCGGACACATGCACTTCCTCCAGGTCAATACAATATACAGAGTAAAGTGACGCTGGTTTTAAGAGAATTATAACGTTTTAATCTCTGTTTATCGCCGTGATTATGGTTTAAAACCTATTCAAAGCATAGAAACATATAGAGTCTCAAAGCTACAGTCAGTTTGTCTGAGTCTCTCTCCGCGCGTGCTCTTCATTTAAATAACACTCGCACGCTGAAGCATAGCCACGCCCCCGCGCAACGTCAAATGATTACACAAACAGACGACCGTTAAAAAACTCGTTAAAAATTGTGTATGTATATATATTTATATATTATTTGATATATTTTATAATAAAATTATATAAAATATAAAATAAAATGACCTCACACTACTTTTTTCTTTCTAAATTTAAAATTAGATTTTTGTTTAGACTGTAATATCAAACCCATATCTTGAAATAATATTAAATGAGTTTCAAAGGGTCACATTTAAGAACATTTCTGTGTAAAAATAAGTCCATATAAGACATATTTGACAATGTAACTAGAGAGTCCACTCAAAATAGCAACTACTCAATATCGTAAACTCAGAAGGCATTCATTCATTTTATAGCTTTTATTTATAGATTTTAGAAACGCGGACGTGATTGTCACAACAGTTAAAATCAGTGGATGATTTCATGATTCTGTAGCACTGATGTTACATTTTGAAATTTCCTTCACAACACCCTATTCGCATGTTTCAGATAAATTTATCCATGAAAAATGGACGTACAACAATTGCATTGATCAAGTTTACCATGATATATAATGTTTCAATACTTTTTTCAATATGTGTGTGTGTGTGTATAAACTTTTGATGACGTCATTTTAAAAGTTGAATATTATTTTTTTAATAATAAAAGAAAAACTATTTTTGTATTTTTTTTTCTTCTACTTCTATTTTTTTAAGCCCTTAAAAGGAACCAATGATCCATTTTTCCTGAGATAAGTTAAAATTTGCATTGAATCACGAGATGGCAGTTTTTCAAAAGTTCCATTCTGTACACAGCTGGATTTGGATCAGCTAAATGGAATCACCAATTCATTCCTGTTCAGCACTATAGCATCATTTAAACAAACACCAACAGAACCCAGTGACACAATGTATCCAACTTATGCTAAACGTAAGTTATGTAATTCAACAAAACATGGCTTATATTGCAGGGTTTTCTCAAACCTTCCTCTGTATAGTGTGGATTCTAAAGTAGAATGTAACCTACAGGTGTTTCCCATTTGGCCTACTCCTGCTCTTCTTGCTCTCCGGGTGAGGAGCTGTGGAGATTTATTATGAAACTGGATCTGACTGTTACTCTCCTGTAGCAGGCTGGGGGCAAACTCCAGAGTCCAAGTGGTCATCATGTCCAGAGGGGAGTCTCGGTGGTCCGGCAGGGTCAAGGTGGGTGGCCCCCTCCCTATGGAGCTAATGCGTTCAGCATATTGGGATGCGGCTCCTGCTCCTGACACACACATCGTAGCTGGTTGTTTGTTTGTGGTGCCCTCTCAGCTCCCCCACCGCAGTGCTTCTGTTTGACCCCATGGTGTTAGGGAGAGAGGAGCCGAGAGAGAGAGACATTTGCAGAGTAAGAGAGAGAGGGGGGCGGGCATGTATTGGCCCCAGGAGAGTGAGGAGTCTGTTTGGAATAATCCAAAACCTGATGGTGACAAACGGGGCCATTGTCCCACAACATGACCTCCCACCACAATCCCCTAAAATACTGTCTCTACTCGGATCAGTTAACACTTCCTGTCATTGCTGCTGAGGAGAAGAATGACCCTCGCGTGTCTTTAGGTTTTCTAACTCTCTTGAAGAGGATGCTAGAATCATTTTTGTTTCTTGAAAAGTACCTGCTAATGGACCTAGAAATGTACGTCCCACACGGACACAGGGAGAACACACCACACTCCTCACAGACAGTCACCCGGAGCAAACCCACGCAGACACAGGGAGAACACACCACACTCCTCACAGACAGTCACCCAGAGGAAACCCACGCAGACACAGGGAGAACACACCACACTCCTCACAGACAGTCACCCAGAGGAAACCCACGCAGACACAGGGAGAACACACCACACTCCTCACAGACAGTCACCCGGAGGAAACCCACGCAGACACAGGGAGAACACACCACACTCCTCACAGACAGTCACCCGGAGGAAACCCACGCAGACACAGGGAGAACACACCACACTCCTCACAGACAGTCACCCGGAGGAAACCCACGCAGACACAGGGAGAACACACCACACTCCTCACAGACAGTCACCCGGAGGAAACCCACACAGACACAGGGAGAACACACCACACTCCTCACAGACAGTCACCCAGAGCAGGACTCGAACCTACAACCTCCAGGCCCCTGGAGCTGTGTGACTGCGACGCTACCTGCTGCACCATCAATTTATTATTATCAACTACATTTCTCTTGTAAACTATTTAATGCACTGTAAAATCGGTTGAAGTTACTGTTGTAAAATAGGCCAGCGATTTATAATAGGCTTTCTGTACTGTGATATTTACCTCACTGGGCACAGATCGTGAGCTTAATTGAGCACTGATTTGGACTGTATTCTAATATGGGCGGACAAGACATAGTGTGTATATCCATTTCGTTATTCCTCAGAAATCCCCTTTATGTGATAGATATAATGTAAACATGCTGGTCACAGTGGGGGGCTTTTGTGTCCCTTAATCTAGTGTTTTGTGTATATCGATGGATCTCATGATCCAGGAGACGTACAAAAGCTTAAGCATTTTTGGAGGGTTTACCTCATTTCGGTTGTTGTCATGTAAACTTTGCGATAGAGTTCACCTTGAATAATCTGTCTGTGCTCCTGCTCACATCCACACGGAGCAGAATAGTCTACCTGCATTTGCCAATCTTTATCCGCCAGCTCTTTGATGGAGTCTTTTTCCTGTTTTCTTGTATCTCTTGATTCCTATCTTAATTGCACAAGCGTACACCGAGTCTGCCCTCTCCCCGGCTGTGTCATCTGAGGATGGCTATGTCATCCCGTGGCTGTGCTAAACAAGCAGCAGTAATTAGATGAGCATTTCTCACTGCTTGTGTAATGCTACTCCTCATTTCTCCTCTGACCCCTTCTGCCACACTAACACTGAGGGTGGTGGTGGTGGTGGTGGTGGGGGTTGGACGGTACTGTGGCAACGTTTGCTCGTCCGGGGCCAGATGTGGGCTAGTTAGAAGCTGACCCTGTCGACAGGAAGCTCTATGTCATACTCACTACGTGACACCAGCAACTTTCTCCACTCTGAGATGGGTCACGATCAGGTTTTGCAGATCAGTATCATATATGTATTTTGTTGAGGAAAAGCCTTTGAGGTTTTTTTTGGAGGTTAATTAACATTACATGCTTAAAGAGGACTGATAAATGTATCCGTTTATATATCGCAATTGTATTGTTTGTGATACATAATGTTAATGTATTTTAATTGCAGTTTAAAATATATTCTACATTCATTATAATATTTTTCTAAAATCTTAAAGGGTCATATATTGAATCTAGTCGGACATGTGAACTGGAATTATGGCACAGGCGACCCTTTAGTGTCCCCAACCCCAGAAACAGATGTGCTGATCTTATTGGAAAAAGGAAAAAAAAAAAAGACTGTTCGTGAAAAGAATTGCCACGGAACTAACAACAATTGCAAATATGAAACAATTATGCCAATTACAACAATGGTTTAAATAAAATACAACAAGTATACACAGTCATATGCAAATGTTTGGGCAGCCAAGAGCAAATGACATGTGTTTTTGATTTCCTACACCATCTACAGAGGTCACACTCCTGCAGATTTTAATGGAAATATACCGTTTTATTGGTGAATTTTCTACATAAAAAAACCTATATATATTTTCCCAGTAAACAAGGAACGTCCCTGGACGTTCAAAATAGGTCTAAAAGTAGTCTGTCCGTCAAGGACATATTTTAAACGTCAATGGACGTCCAAATTCCATTTTAGTTAGTTAAGTGGTGACCAATCGATAACGTCAGTGGACGTCCAAAATGAGTTTTATACAAGTAATTTATTTCGGGACCAATTAATAACGTCAATGGACGTCCAAAATACGTCTAATAATCGTCTTTTCAGTGTCTGTGTTTGGACGTCTTTTCAACTTTCATTTTCAACCTTAAGAGAACGTTGATTAGACGGCAGTCATTACGTTATTTCAACGTTGAATCAACTACTAAATGTTTACTGGGTATATATGGTAATTATTTGATAAATGTTACATTATATCCATTACACACACACACACAATTAAAAAACACTGTTGTTAAATACCAGGCCCCAGTCTTTTGTGTTCATATTTTCATTCATAAAACTGTAATCATATAACATTGTATATTATACAAATTACCTTTTAAGTCTCTCCTCTTTCATGTTTCCCCTCAATTAAAACCATATCTCCAATCAGACATTTTTTTTCTAGGATTCTATAATCATTCGATTTATCTGTAATCTGGCTCATGACACATTTGACATGTTTCCGGACCAAATCAAAATGGCGCCTTTAATTCTTATTCAATGAGGCAGTACCTGGACTGGCCTCGGTGACTGAGTGGCTTGTGAATGAAAAGAAAGGTGGCGCCCTCTCGTGGTCAACAATCCGTTTACTCCGCAGTGACCCACGTGCTGGAGCATGGCTGTGAGGATTTGATGGTATTCAGACATGATAGTTAAGGTATTGGAAGACGCTTCATCACTCCAAAGAAAATAGTTTCATTGCACTGTCCACAGCTTTTGGGGCTGAGAGATCTTGTGTGGCTTGGTGTATAGAAGGCTGTATGTTTACAGCACTTTAACATTTAAAAATGGGTATTTTAAAGCCTCGTTTCTGTATTTGAATGGAGAGGTAAATAGTGCATGCTAAAGTTAACAAAGCAAAGAAAAAGCAAAGTACATTTCTTGGTGCGGACCCTTTAAAGGCAGAACTGATCTAGATACCTACATAAAAAAGTTCACCTTTGTTTACGCTGAGCGTTACTGTTGTCATGGTAGTGAAGTAGTACAAATATTATTTCACACATAGTTTATCTTGAATGTGAAACTGAGATTACCCACCATCTGTCAGAGAGTGCCAAAGGCCAGAAAACAGCAGTGACATGGCTATAGTTTTTGTCTTTTATTTTTGGTTTGTTTTGGCTGCCTCTGAAATGCATGGGTGACAGCTGATGGCCTCACAGAGAAGCTACTTGCACTTGCAGGCCCCATAATAAGAGCAGGCACTGTCTATAGCTGTGATGTAATGTCAGCTGCTTTGCCTGCAGCACTTGCACTACAACGCTTTAAAGAAACACATCAACATCAGTTTTAACACCCAAAAGTAGCAAAAGTAATTATTCTACTATAACTACAATTATGTTCTTTAGCTACAATTATTTTTTTAATTACACCTCGGGTTAGATTCAGATTGCTTTATACCAGGACAGCGAGCATATATCAGTCCTGGCTGTCACACTACTGACTGTAGACCACTGCTGGTCCACCATCGGACCACTCAGATTACTGTCCTGTACAGGATATAACTCATTTATAATCTCCTCAAACAGATTTAACATTCACAGAGACTTTTATTTTGGAAAACAAACTAATACCAACCCCAGTAAACATTTAGCCGTTGATTCAACGTTGAAATAACGTAATGACTGCCGTCTAATCAACGTTCTCTTAAGGTTGAAAATGAAAGTTGAAAAGACGTCCAAACACAGACATTGAAAAGACGACTATTAGACGTATTTTGGACGTCCATTGACGTTATTAATTGGTCCCGAAATAAATTACTTGTATAAAACGCATTTTGGACGTCCACTGACGTTTAAAATATGTCTTTGACGGACAGACTACTTTTAGACCTATTTTGAACGTCCAGGGACGTTCCTTGTTTACTGGGATATTACCAAAAACTATGAGAGATATAGTAATGAGTATAAGCCTGATATAAAATGATTATGATAAAAATGTTGACACTCTGTTGGATTAAAATTATTTACTAATCTTATTTATAAAGAATAACAAAAAGAACCTAATGAAGGAATAAAAATGTAAACTGTACTGTGAATGGAAACGTGCCAATATAGGCTCGCTGTCTGGGATAGGTCCTAATGGCGGTATTTACACACTATAAACAACAGAGGGCGCCATGTGGCAACATTTAATGGTAGCAAACTCGCCGTATGTAAAACAAACAAACAAAAAACAGTAGCCTTTTCGTGTACTAAAAAAATGATTATTAATCACTCATTACTCATTTTCGTCGTGTACCATGTAGTAAATTTGTTACATCACCACCAGCCTCCGCTGTAATTGTCTTTTCCCTCAGAAAGCCTGGAGGACTGTGGGTAGCATACCACCTCCTAGCATACCAGCATGACGCGCTGATTTGAGGCCTGTACGGCATTGTGATTTTTTTAAAGTAAGCCTGAGACTAGCTGGTGCTTTTAAGGTGGAGTTGGACTGGTTGAGGCAGAAATGTTGGTGCCTGAAACAGATAATGTACACAGACAGACAGCAGAGTCAAATCCTGACTGACAGAACGTCTTCATTCCCTGAATAAACAGCCCTTGGATATCTTCTCTTTTACACACACACACACACACACACACACACACCAGAGAGAGAGAGGCCTTGAGAGACCTTGTTTTAAATTTGAAAGGTATGGGCCAGATTTTAAACACATTATGATGTAATTATACATTTGTATGTCCTTTGCAAGTCCAGTACCCAACCAGAATACACATCAGACAGAAATGTTATATAATATTGTTGTGTATTATATTCTACTTAGTGTCCATCTATATCTATCTATATATTTTTTTTCTTACTCTCAAAATTGAAAGCTTTTTGTTGGTAGTTACATAGTGGGACCATTTTGGTGGTCTACCAGTTCTTGCATTGTTGTTTGGAGGCCAGCTGTAAATTGTATGAATACTGTCAAGATTCTCAAAGCTACTGTTTTGGAAACTCTTGTTTTTTCATTGATTATTGAAAAGCCTGCAGCTTTTCACCATCAAAATACACATAACCTGACGCCGAACAAGTCGAGTTCTGCTCTAACCACAATATTCACTATCCTCAATCCGTCTCTGAGCCTTGTTTGTTTGCCTTAACAACCTTTCTTTGTTGGACTGTGGACAGTTTAAATTTGCGTAATTGTGGTCAATCCAGACCTCTTTTCGTTATTTAAAGTTCTGCTTGGTTTTTTTCCAAGCTATAACTCTCTCCTTCTGTAAACATGCTAAGAAAACTTCAACATTGGTTTATTTTCCCCCCAAAGATTGCCGAATTGTTCGGCTATGTGATGATAGCACACATTTGCTAATTCCTTATTTTGCACATGTTTAATCTGCTGCTTCAAGTGTAGGCAGCTTTGGAGCCTAAGGTCACCATGCCCAATGCTAAGTGTAGGCTTGAGGGGTATATAGGCCCCAGGTGTTGGGCTGTGGAGCGGTGAAACTGCATTCTCTGGAGTGATGGAGTTCTATTCGTCTGGATCGGTGTTGGTGGTGTGCTTTTCGAGGACTAAATAATCCAGCACGTGTACCTGACCTCATGTTGTTCTCGTGGCTGAATGCCATCCAGTCCTCACAGATATGTTCCCACTTCTAGTGTAAAAGAGAGCAGCAGTAAAAGGGTATAAGGGCAGGAGTATATCTGTATCAGGAGAAACTGAAGATATCCTTCATCCAGCCCACTCCTGATTAGGCAAGAAAGGGTCAGGCCAAAGGAAATGGATTTTCATCATCGAGGTCGTTAGCAATGTGGCCTTGCCAGTATTCTGCTGGGTTTGAGCATGTTTGGCCAGAGGACAAGAGTGTGTTTATAGATGGGGGACAGTTGAGTGATGTGTTGTAAGTGTGGACAGATGTGTGATGTTAGGCCTGTCCGGATCCAAGTGTCTTTTTCTTTTTTCTTTCTCTCTGTATTTTTGGATGTCCAGTCTTTATTTGGACAAAGGGATCAGAGCGTGTTTCGTTTTCCTTGTTTCTCAGCCCTCTCTTTGAATTGTGAAATGTTGGTGATGTCATAAAGGGTTCAATGTTGTTACAAATATTACATCTCCTCATTCTTTCTAGTTTGGAATCGTCTTTAATCCAATTAAGACTTGCGCTCACATTTGGGTGCTCAGCAAAATGAGAGAGTCGAGATACCGACTTTTTACATATTCCATGGCTTTAAACCCTTGGCGCATTCGGCCCAGGATTTTCAGACGTGGAAATGGGGTGATTTACAGACGGAAACAAGCTTATTTTGACTGGTTGGCAGTGCTTAGTTTAAACTGATGTTACCAAAGACCAGTTCCTGATGAAGACAAAATACTGCATGCAGTTAAAGTAGACAAATTTGGCAGCTCTTAGAACAAGGCTCCGTGAGTAATGTGTATTTGGAGTAGAGAGTCTGTATAAGTCAAGTGCTGTGGATTAGTGTAAGTTACACAGAAGTAGAGTGAGTCGAGAATGAACCGTAATGAAAGCCCCAGTGTTCCCGGAGGACCACTCTTCTCTGCTCTTGGTTTTGTGGTGAGCGCTTGGCTAAATCATCGCACGTTTGCTTCAAACTGTGGCAAGTCGTTAACTGATCTGAAATACACGTGTGTATGCGGTTCAATGTACTAAAAAATGGACAGAAGTGTGGATGAAATAACATACGGATGCTATGTTTAGCAGTGAAGAATTCTGAGACAGAAGCTGACACAAAAATAGGACCTTCAGAGTCATTTGAAATGTTGAAATAATTGATTATTTTAAAGAATGTTTTTTAATTCACAAAAGCTGAAGACATTTAGGGAACGTCACAGTTGATTCCAACAAGCTTTATGTTTTACAGCTCAGTGCTCAGTGAAATAGCCAGATAATACTGTTCTTAAGAATGTGTTTATCCGATTATTTTTAAATTTCACACTTCAGTATTTGGCTTAATTTTGTTCTGGGGTCAGTTTAGGCCTTTGGAATGTCATATAGTCTCAGATGCCACATAATTATGTCTATTTAAGCGTGCATAACTTCATGTGGATGGAGGTAAGAGTGTGATGCTAAACAGCTGGATATACTCTTATTGTTTGTCAGTTAAATTAGTTCCAACACAAAACTATAGAAGCAAACGTCAGACACCAAGCACTAAGTTTAGACTGAAATGAGGAAAACGTGTACGTTTCGTTTGAGGCCAGAATGTCGCTTCACGTCTTCAGGATCCTGGAGTTTCAGTGTCTCTCGGCAGAGTGGAGGAGTGTTCACTGATGATCCAGGCTCTATTGTCTTCCTCTGTCTGTCACTGACAGCCTGACTTTGTCTCAGATCTCATCTCTTCCTGTAGACTGCTGCTTCCGACACACACACAGACACACACACACACACACTTAAGCACCATCACTCATTCATTTGTGTGTGTGTGTGTCTCTCTCTCTCTCACACACACACACAAACATACACAAATGCAACATGCACAAGACACACACACACATTCCGAGCCACTGACACCAACACACACACACACACAGCTTATCTGATCTCCTCAAGTGGCCACAGTCTCCACTCTGTCTGTCTGCTGCCAAATACTGCTCTTAGCTGCATGCACATCCCTTATCTCTCTGCTAAATTTTGCTCCAAGCCGTAAAGGCAACTTTTCCCTTATCTGTTCAGCGTTAATGAGTCTATTGAGTGCATTCCCCCCCCCCCCCCTCTCTCTCTCTCTTAGTCAATCTCTCTCTCTCTCAGTCAATCTCTCTCTCTCTCTCTCTCTCTCTCTTAGTCAATCTCTCTCTCTCTCTCTCAGTCAATCTCTCTCTTGCTCTCTCTCTCTCTCTCTCTCTCTCTCTCTCTCTCTCTCTCTCTCTCTCTCTCTATGAATCTTAACCAGGACATGAATTACCCGTTAAGAAACCACTTCAGTTTCACTTTTCATCACTGTCAATAAAATCAAGGCCTATTTATTTGGGTGCCATGTGAGACCTTGGCTTGATCAATGGTGAGGAAATCACGTTCAGATTTCCCAAGTGACCAATGTCACGGTGCAGAGTGATAACATGCTGTTACTTACATCCTCTCCTCCTTTCACCGTCATCACCATCCTCTCAGAGTTATCTGTTTAGCTGCAGTTTTGATGAATACCTCTTCATTTGTGGAAAACACATTCAGATTTACGCCTTTAGAGTTGCTCGGTTACAGTCAACACAGCCCACACCTGTTTCCCATTTTCAACAAAAGCAGACTTAATACCTCGGGAACATTTGGTTAAAAATGATCCCTAATAATCTTTGATGATGTAACATGGTGCCTAGTAACAGCTATGATTATTCCATAAGTTATACATGAATTATATTTCATTAAAAATATTCTCTATCTCTGTGAATGAATACGTTTCTAGTGCAATATATTCAATTAATTAATTAATTAATTAATCAGTCCTAATAAATAGGCATTGTGTCTCTGAGGACGTGTAGGTGTAGTCAGTGTGTCTGAGGATGTGTTTGTTCTGTTGTTATCAGCTGTGTGTGTGTGTGTGGGTGTGTGTGTGTGTGTGGGTGTGTGTGTGTGTGTGTGTGTGGGTGGGTGTGTTATCTCCGAGCTCTAATGCGTCTCTAATGAGCTCGTCATTCCTGGGTATTAAGATCCGCTGATTAGAGCTTTTTCTTTAACTGATATCACTTACTGAGTTTACATTCTTTTAACTCACTTAAGTGACTTTAACGAGCTCAGCAGCAGGAGAGGCGTTATTACACATTCACCCCGAGTTCAGGTGATTATAACCTATTACAACCAACTGGTGTTTTTTTTCTCTGTAATATTGGATCATTTCTATTGGTTCGTTCCACATAAAACTGTGTGTATGCCTTTAAATTTGTCTCACCATTTCACGGCCAACGAACCAATCAAAATGGACAGAAATTTCATTTGAAGAGATTGGTTGACTTTAAAATGTAAAATTATATCGTTAGTTTTTTTTGCGTTCCTGAGAATAAGGTGATACGGTTTACCCCCTGAAAAACACTAAAACTCTGTTATTATTTTATTATAATTGATAAGAACGTGTTCAATACATATTAATAACCTGCCTAAAGAAAACCGAGCGAAAACGTAACAACGCCGCTGAAACGTTCCTTCGTTTGAACATGAAACAACAGGGATTTTAGTGTAAAATTGTATGCAAAATTACGGCACGCTAAAAATTAAAAAAAGACGCGGTAAAAGTTATTGGTCACTAAAGGTACACACAATGTAAATGTATCTTTAAAGATACAACAGTGGTTTGTTCCTAAAGATATGACATTATATTCTCTTCTCCAGAAGGAGAGGTGAATGTTTGTAACATTTTATTGCAGAACTGTATAAAATAAAAGAACGTAAGTTCGTGAGATGAAATGAGGCGTATACAATCAACACAATTTTACAATCTACAATTATAACAGAATAAAATAAAGGTGTTGCGTAATTAAATGTACAGAATATGTAAACGTGAAGGTACCACCTCAGAGACAGTTTTTCTGAATGTGTGCTCGTTAAGAAGCGTGTAAAATTACGTTGAATTAGAAAATCAACTTAACGCGTGAAGTGCCCAAATATTTGCACATAAATGTATATAAAAACCGAGCCTTGAGATTCTGTGACATATTTAACGAAAATATATTTCAGTTATAGTTCAGTAATTAAATAATGCGTTTGCAAATCACACACCTGTTCAATGCATAAATTGAAGATTATTGTTTTCTCTTTTCAAATGGGAATTTATGGGAATAGATATATGCTTATTTCAGCGTAAATATTTTTAGCGCTGTCTAGATTGTTGTATTGCAGATCATTAACATTTTTTATTTCGATTTTATTTATATTTTTTGTAGATCACCGATGTCCAATATTTTACAATTATTTGTTTACATCATTTGAGCAAAGCATTTTTTAAATTCTATTTTATACAATTTTCAGTACAGAGTAAATGGTTGTCTTTTATATATTGCATTTACTAAATTTTGCGCTATTTCCGGTCACTAATATATTTTAAGTATTGTATATTTAATATGAATACTGTACTTTCATATTTAATGTGTGTTTTCATTGTTTGTGAAAGTTTATACCGGTTTGTCTTTTAAATTATTTACGTATTATCTACATTGAGGCTTATAATGAATAATGCCACTATAAAATTTACTAAACTAAACTATTTTGATTGTAAATTAAGAACTCTCGTTGTGAATAAATTTGAATTTCTGTCCTGGTTTTTTCTGAGCTGGTTAGTCGACGTATTATTTTAAAAGTGAAATGCTTTATGTAACACTTAGGACTATGTTTCTTTCCCACAGTTTAATTATTTTACTGCATTCTCACCGCTGAATAAAATGTGAACCGCAAAAATAATGACACTTTTCATGAAGTAAACAAATGTGATTTTTATTTGTTCCTAGACTTTCATATACAAAATTAAAATACACAAAACATTTACATATAAAAGCAGCGCGCACCTCAGAAGCACACCACGTGATCATGTTTGGGTGGCAGGGTCGCGAGTGGATTCACGTACCACGTCCCTTCTGGACTAAAATAGTTTTTGGTTTGTTTTTAACGCTCGCAAAAACGAGTTCAAATAACCTAAACAAAGTACCGTTCTGCGCTTAGTCTTCTGGGTTTTCAGAGCAGTCAAGGCCAGGAACCTTTATTTATTCTGAATCAAGCAAATTCAAAGTACGCCATTGTGTTTTGAGAGTGCACAGCCCACAACCCTCGCCCATGACAGTCTTATCACATTTCAGAATACGCCGTGTCCCTTTGTTTTTGTTATTGTTGTGGTTCCTGAGGGAATCACCAAGCCCTGATCCCGGGTAAGGTGGTCTGAAATGGTCCTTGCTGTCCATCAGCGGTTGGCATGGAGAAGCTCATGTCCATCATTGGGTTTGGGATGTGGGAGGTCATCCCGTTAAGGCTGTAATGCCCGTTCCCATAACCGCTGTAACCGTTATAACTGTTGTAGCTGTTGTAACAGTTGCTGTATGTGTTGCTGTAGGTGTATGAGTTCACGGTGACGTTGTACGGTGGAGCTGGGGCTCCTCCCATGCACGGCTTTCCGTCCCTGACCAGCACTGGCACGACCACCCTCCGCGGTGGCGCGACCACCCGCTCCAGACTCCGCTCCTGCCGCTGTCGCCGGCATTTGTACCTGCGGTTCTGGAACCAGATCTTCACCTGAGGTCATAAAATGTTGTTTATTTTACGTGAGCCCATAAATATATGACACCGTTTATACACATCGATTTAGAAATAAGCAGGACGTGTATGTGGTGATAGTTTAAGCTTAAAATTGTTTGATGAATATCACTTAGAATTGCAACAACACAAAATGGCCGACACACTATTGAGTAGGCTACAATATTTCTAGGAAGCTTTCCTAACGCAGCCTGTGATAAACGTTTCCATGGAGATGTGTAGAAACTTTTTGTTGATATTTTAGCGTACGAGTATAAGTCACGTGCTCACGTGAAACTACCATCTACTGAACATACACGTGGAGGCTTATTTATATGTTTTAAGATAAAAGTACTGTTTCTTTGCTGAATTGAACATATTGGGAAATAAGAATAAATACCTTTAAAGTTTGTTCTCACATTTTTAAAACGTAATATGCCCAAAGAAACCACTAGTTTATTAAACGTTGAACAGTCCTCACCTGAGTGGAGGTGAGCTTGAGGAGGCTCGCGAGCTGCTCGCGCTCTGGCGCGGACACGTAGCGCTGCTGTTCAAAGCGCCGCTCCAGCTCGAGCACCTGCGCCTGGCTGAAGAGTACGCGCGGCCTCCTGCGCACGCGCCGCCTCGCGAGACCCTCAGGACCCTCTGCACACTCAGGACCCTCCGGGCACAGCGGTGAGTACTTGCATTTGAGCTCGGGACCCTCAGGACCCACGCCACCATCTTCATCATCGTCGTCCTCCTCCGTCCTGCGCGTGGGACAGCAGGACGGGTCCAGCTCGCACACGACTGAAAGGGAGGAGACACCCGGTTTAGATACACTTCAGTGCTTCACTTCAGATTAATGTGTGCTTACAATGTGGGTGTTTTATAGTTGCTATGCTGTCCAGTGTGGTTGCTACGGTGTTGCTAGGTAGTTAATACTGGGGTGTTTTCTGTACTCTCTCGTTGATTGGCATTTGGAAGTTTGTGGTATTTTTTTTAAAAAACATGTTCTTTACTGAATTGAACACGTTGGAAAGAAATAGAACGCCCAAACATTTGCCACAGTACACATTGTAATTTTTTAATATGTAAACTTTAATACTTCAATTCCGCAAAGAAATGTAACGCTGCATTTAAATTTAACATGTACTCTGTAGTGTGCTTTTGTTCATAAAGAAAAACAACAAACCATGTAATGGCGTGTAAAATTACACACAACGGTATTGCGTCAACTTGAAAACAACCAAAACTACATCCAGTAAAAAACAATAAATAATAAATGAATAATGATACTCATAATATATACATGGTTCCCAGTAAACAAGGAACGTCCCTGGACGTTCAAAATAGGTCTAAAAGTAGTCTGTCCGTCAAGGACATATTTTAAACGTCAATGGACGTCCAAATTCCATCTTAATAGGTTAGTTAAGTGGTGACAAATCGATAACGTCAGTGGACGTCCAAAACACGTCTTATACAAGTAATTTATTTCGGGACCAATTAATAACGTCAATGGACGTCCAAAATACGTCTAACAGTCGTCTTTTCAATGTCTGTGTTTGGACGTCTTTTCAACTTTCATTTTCAACCTTAAGAGAACGTTGATTAGACGGCAGTCATTACGTTATTTCAACGTCGAATCAACGGCTAATTGTTTACTGGGTTGTTATAGATGTAATATATTTATTTAAAGTGGAAATCCTTCGATCATATCTAATCTTGGACTTGTATATTTAGGCTTAAACTGAATGTGAGTCTGGAAAAATGTCCTTAATTTTACATTTACTGTTAGTAATTATTACAACTTAACTCAGTCTCTGGTTAAATACCTATGTGTAACACAAGCATGTTCACATTAGAAGTGTCCAGGGATATGTTTCTTAGTTTAAACCTGAGTCATGCTACATCGATAAGCATCCTTGGGCAAGACTCCTAACACCACAAGTTCCTACCCCACATACTTGAGTTGAAGCAAAATGACTGCCATGTACAATACGATTTTGAAAGCGTTTAACATTGCTGCTGTATAGTTTTAATAATAATCTGAATGCAGTGGCGTGCTCACTTCCTTTAAGAACAAACGTAAGTGTGTGTTTTTTTTTAAACCTTAGTCCACAATCGTATTTTATTTATTACATTTCATTACGTTCAACATATTGAAAGAAATCAAAACGGTGCTTTTGCATATACCACGATATTTTTATTGATTAGAAAAAAATAAATATATTTATTATATTATAAATAGCTACGATATCCAGTAATTTTGGTTCGGCAAATGATACGTAATATTAAATATTTAATTTTAGTTTTCATGTATCTAATTAAAAATTGCCAGCCTTTAAAATAATATCGTTAGTTTTTTTATTTCAGTTAGTTAGGTTTTTTGCACTGGGCGAAACACTTATCCAACAAATCAAATGATATTACAAGCATTTAATAAAATATTTAAATTGGCGACTGCATTAACGCACGCCCTTTTCACTCTTAAAATGTCCCTCTAAATTCTTTAGGGTTTCTTCAGATTGTTGGATACTGGAAGATAAAAAGCACCCGCAGCAACCATTATTTGATTTGTTAAACCTTTTTATAGGAACTGTCTTTCATTATTTTTTCTTATTTTTAAAAAAAGGTTCTTGATTTATTAAAGCTTCCTAGAAAAACGTGAAGAGTCCAAAAATGTTCCTAGGGAGCCCCCAGTTTTAGAGCGTACCACAGAATCTGAAATAGTCAGTGGAGGCGTGTGCTTTCATTTAAAGTCTCACCTGCTTGAATGGGTAGAAACTCAATAGTGTAATTAGTAAATGTAATTGACCGGATTACTAAAGTGTGATCAATAAATTATAGTTCCTCAATGAGTGACTACACCACTATTTCTTTACCCAGTTTAATAAGATGGTAAACTACTCTAATGGTCTTTTAAAGGTCTATAAAATGCTTTTTAATACTAAAATTTTCAGTATTAAAGACCCGTTTGAAACTCTCTTTCTTTCGAAAGATGCACTAACTCACTTTTAATTAAATGGTTTCCATTTTTTCCTATGTCCCTTTTATTAGAAATGAATCCACCAAGAACACGGTCTGAAAATGAGGAGGGTTCATATTAGCGTCACCGGAGATACGCTTATGTTCTGTGACCTGTGTTCCACATTTCCCTTATTACGCCTTAAGAGATTAGCATTAAGTAATCCCGGTTTATGTTGTAAAGATTAAATCCGTACCTTTTGACAATTCAGAAATAATGCACTAATGAGGATCTTATGATGATGTTAAATCAGAATAAAAATCCTCGCAGTAGCCATAGAGATGGATTCTCAGGGGTGTTATTTTTTACTTCATATGCCAGAGCGCCATGTGAACACAACGGAAATGTTACATTAACATTAAGTATTAAAGGGAAATAGGGGTTTACGAATAATCTATGACGTAAACAACGTCATCCAGAATGTTTTTTATGTGAAATGTGTTCTAGGAAAATGGATATAAAATTTGTTCCATATTCAGACCTGTGTTAATGGGAACCAAACGGTTTATTGTCTCTAAAATATCTAGCGGAAAATATTATACTAAACAAATGTTATGAATGCAATGTCACATGCTTTTTTTACATTTTCATTTATTTTTAAAAACATTTTACAATCATTAATATACACACGAACACATTTAGAAAGTTTCTGTAGGTTGTTGTGGACAGTGACGCTATTGGGGCTATATTTCATTGATCAATTAGATTTTATTATAATATTTTTCTTCCTTCCCAGTAAACAAGGAACGTCCCTGGACGTTCAAAATAGGTCTAAAAGTAGTCTGTCCGTCAAGGACATATTTTAAACGTCAATGGACGTCCAATATCCATCTTAATAAGTTAGTTAAGAGGTGACCAATCGATAACGTCAGTGGACGTCCAAAATGCGTTTTATACAAGTAATTTATTTCGGAACCAATTAATAACGTCAATGGACGTCCAAAATACGTCTAATAGTCGTCTTTTCAATGTCTGTGTTTGGACGTCTATTCAACCTTCATTTTCAACCTTAAGAGAACGTTGATTAGACGGCTGTCATTACGTTATTTCAACTTTGAATCAACGGCTAAATGTTTACTGGGTTCTCTTGTCGCGTTGATAAAAATTAATTTCGTATAAAATTTCGGAGATAGGAGTTCTTCATACGACAGGCCCACAATGCTGTCAGTAGACCGCAGGTGCATTTTTGTTCGTCTGGGTACAAAACCAAGTAAATGTTCCTTCAAAAGGTGCAACAGTGGTTTTACGGTCGTAAAATGTATTTTTGGAACATATTACGTTTACACCACTTCCTCTGTGGCTTGTCACAACTTTATAAATAGATAATAAAAGCCTGGGGTCAAGACGGTCATGTGACGTCAACGTATCCTGTAAAACTTATGTTCTATATTAGGAATAGGCATCTGAAATGTAACGCATAGAAATATATTTTGGTCGAATGTACATTGATTAAATATAATATTGCAAAAATATGTATTTATTTATTAGTTTAATGCATTCATTCATTCATTCATATTATTTTAAACTGATAAGTAAATATTAACGATGCAGTACACACCTCAGAAAAAAGTCTTTCTGTTTTCAAAATATTTTCCCACAACTCTAAAGTCCTAAAGGAATTGCTAATGGAGCAGCAAGGGTTTACTGGTTTAATTCGACTTAAATAAATAAACAAATAAATAAAAAATTAAGCAGTGCATTAATTCCCTGAGGTTGACAAAATCAAAAATGTGGCATAAAATCAATTTTTAAAAATTGCCCTTTCAAAGTAAACATCATGAGGATGAATCAAGTTTGCCAACCCAGAGGGCTGCATTATTTGTGGGTGAGTCGTGTTCTACCTCTGTAGGGATTGTCCTCCCTCTCCTCCTCCGCGGCGGCGGTGTTCGTGGTATCACGACCCGCGCGGTGGACGTCTGGTTCCGCGCGCTGTGAGCTGTGTTCGGCGGCAGCGGTGAAGCCCGTACAGTCGTTACTGTAGAGGAGCTCCAGGCTTCGGCTCAGCGCGCAGTGCATGCCGGGAAGCTGTTGCTCCTGCTGTTGCTCCAGCTTCAGAATGTCTTTCACCGAGAACGGCGTGGAGCTCACGGCGCTCGAGAGCATCTCTCCTCCGCCCGGATCAGCCAACAAACAACCGCGGTAGACGGAAACGGAACGGGAAACGGCTATATGGGGACAATCCACTCGGTCGGATGAGAAGAGCATGCGCGTGGAGCTCGCGACTGGAGCTCTTCTGAGAGTTTTAAACCAGAGCAGGGAGGTCTGTCATCTCTCACTGACCCCTCCCCTCACTCCCTCCGTCTGTCCACAGTCTTAGAAGTTTCTTCACACTCAGCGCACCTTAGTGGGGCCCACATGGGTTGGCTGGGTCCAAGATGGACACGGGTTCTGTTTGTACATGGGCTCTTAAGGACCCAGGTGGGCTGCTTAGAGGATATGTGTGCAGACCTGTGACTTTCTATACACGAGGTACACACTGATCTGTAGGTTCTGGGCCAGTGAACCTTATCTTGGTTTTGTCTCTGACCAGGAGGGTATCCATATTTAGGGCCAATATTTAACCTGGACAAAGCTTGCTAGTGCCCTGCTGGTTTGCTCCTATGGGCCCTACATGTTTGTGTTGGCTGCTCTTCTTATGTCCAATCCAAGGTCAATCTCAGCCTCATAAAATTTGAGTAATATTTCATACTAATTATAACTGCACGTATGTTAGATCACCGTATGTAATAAATAAATAATTTAATTATTTAGGCGTCAAGCATTTGCCTTAAGTCCAGCTTCACTTGTTGAGATGTTTTTTTCCACAGCTCCACAGATCAGGCCTAAGTTGGTTGCTTTTTCTGAGTCACATTAAATTGTGTGTTTCTTTTGCGTCTATTTCCTTTTCTTGGTAAGGGCCTATTGGATGCTACACAACCTTTCAGACCCACAGAGTTGGACTGGCTTTACTCAGTGGAGGAACGGACACAAACACATGGAATTTAATACTACAAACTCTTTTACTGCACTTTATAAATTCAATTTTATTATTTTTTTCTTTGTATCATATCGTGTTTTATCCAATGAAACGTTTTGTTTATAAAACAAGAAATGCTCTCTCTCTCTCTCTCTCGGTCTGTCTGATGTGTTAGTGTTTGTGAAGTGTGCGTGTGTGCGCGCGCGCGCAAGAGGTTGAGACCCCCAGTAGCTCTATTAGTGATTAGTGCACGAGGACACAACAAACAGTAACCCAACACTCACTAACTCACACACAGAGCGGAGGCGCCAGTAGCTTGTCTCGCGCCATTCAGGCACAGTGACATCTCCTTTAATCACCTCCTCTCTGCGTCACAAACACGGGAGGCTGTTTGTTGTTTATTTATACTCATTCCGTTTCAGAATTGTTCAACGCTGAATTGTACGCTTTTTTTTATTCATTTATGAATTTTACGTAACATTTCACGTTGGGTCCGGAGGTTACCTGAAATCACTGGGCGCAAGGCAAGAACACATCCGGGTCGCCAATCCATGACCACAGTCACTCATACAGTTTTTGAGTAAACTAATATACGCGTTTGAATAGTCCGTCCACGAATCCAACCGGTGTGGTTTTGAACTGTGGGAGGAAACCGGAGCACCGACTCCTCACAGACAGTGACCCGAGGTGGGTATTGAACCCTGCACCCCGGGGCCATGGAGCTGTATAATAGCGACGTTACCAATTATTTAACTGTAGGAAATCAATAACACATGTCACGTGACAAAAGGCGTCCAAAACTGTATGTTGTGTTGAGGTATTTTGTTTATTCCGATTTGATATATCTGAACTACACAGTATTATTCACACAATAATTTTATCAACACCGTGTTAAATTAAGAGTGTAAAAATGTAACACTCGTCATCACTCGCAGTGTTACTTTAACGGTAAAGTGTTGATTTAACCCTGGTGAATCTGCTGTTTAATATGTTGTTCTTCAGTGTAATCACAAAATATCCCAGTAAACATTTAACCGTTGATTCAACGTTGAAATAACGTAATGACTGCCGTCTAATCAACGTTCTCTCAAGGTTGAAAATGAAAGTTGAAAAGACGTCCAAACACAGACATTGAAAAGACGACTATTAGACGTATTTTGGACGTCCATTGACGTTATTAATTGGTCCCGAAATAAATTACTTGCATAAAAGGCATTTTGGACGTCCACTGACGTTATCGATTGGTCACCACTTAACTAACTTATTAAGATGGATTTTGGTCGTCCATTGACGTTTAAAATATGTCCTTGACGGACAGACTACTTTTAGACCTATTTTGAACGTCCAGGGACGTTCCTTGTTTACTGGGGTGAGCATTAGTGGTTGTATGTTTTTGTTTGGCTTATTTTTTTCATATTTTTTATATTGTTTTTCTTATAGTTTTGAGTACTCTGGACAATTCAGGCCGTTACTTGACAAAATGACACATTTTCTTATTACATTTTGTATTACAAAATTACATTTTAATACATTAAGACAATACCTAGGTTTACAGATGCACTTTTACGTCTGTTTCAAATGTCAGACATTATTTTATATGTTCATACGCATGTTTATAATGTTTATACTTAACTTGCTGCATATATTAAATATGCTGTAATTTTATAAAACCTTTAACTTTATTATGTTTTATGTACCTATACCTATGAGTTCTTTCTTTATTTACTGTTTTTGTTGTTTGCAGTTACTTGTAAATTGGCTTTAGCTGTGTCCATGTTTGGTGAATTCTCTATTCTTGATGTATGTGCACGTGTGTGTGTGTGTGTGTGTGTGTGAGATATGACCTTTTAAAGTCATGCTCTGCAGGTCCTTTTCTCTTTCTCCTTGTAAGGTTTTCTCCTCCACACACACAATTATCACTGTTTACAACAACACTTACTAAAGCTCTCCGTATGAAACAAAGGCTGGCAATTTCTCATTAGATACATGAAAACTAAAAGCTGTTTTAAGTGGAACACTAAACTGTTGCCTGGGTTTTAAAGAGTTAATGAAGCACTTAAGTACACAGTGATGATCTGTTGATCTGAGTGGAGTTCATTTGAAATATATCTGTATGAGGCTTTTTTTTACAGGAATTAAAGAAAAAACAAGTGATTTAAAATAAATAAAGAACTTAAATTATTGTACATTTGTAAATATAGATGAACAGGTGAGTGATAACCCAATGGTTTATGTTTTTCTGTTCTCATGTAATGTATAATGCATTATTATTGATATTATTTATTGGTTACATTCAAGCATTTATTATTCTATAATTAGAGTAGTATTGTATTTATTGTGTTCTCCCTGTGTCTGCGTGGGTTTCCTCCGGGTGACTGTCTGTGAGGAGTGTGGTGTGTTCTCCCTGTGTCTGCGTGGGTTTCCTCCGGGTGACTGTCTGTGAGGAGTGTGGTGTGTTCTCCCTGTGTCTGTGTGGGTTTCCTTTGGGTGACTGTCTGTGAGGAGTGTGGTGTGTTCTCCCTGTGTCTGCGTGGGTTTCCTCCAGGTGACTGTCTGTGAGGAGTGTGGTGTGTTCTCCCTGTGTCTGCGTGGGTTTCCTCCAGGTGACTGTCTGTGAGGAGTGTGGTGTGTTCTCCCTGTGTCTGCGTGGGTTTCCTCCGGGTGCTCCGGTTTCCTCCCACGGTCCAAAAACACAGGTTGGTAGGTGGATTGGCTCAAAAGTGTACGTAGGTGTGAGTGTGTGTCGCCCTGTGAAGGACTGGCACCCCCTCCAGGGTGTGTTCCTGCCTTGCACCCAATAATTCCAGGTACGCTCCTGAATGAATGAATTGTATTTATTTAGAAAATATCTATCCATTCCTATGATGTAATACTGCATATTGCATTTTATTTCTTCATGTTAATAATAATTTTGCCTTGAACATTCATGTCATGAAAATAAAACTAGTAGTTGAGTTAAAAGTAACCATCAATTTTTGAAAACATTATTAATGTTTATTATTATTAACATAATTATTAATAATCTATTAGTTTAGTCTTGTTTAATGTAATGGAGAATTGCTCAGTTAAGCTCGGTTTCAGGTGGTAAATGTTAAAACTGGACTTTGTCAGTGAGAGTTTGGTAGTGGCTAAACTCATCCACCAAATCCCATAAATATGTAATGTCTTTGTAATTACATATCACCAGGAATCGAATGATCTAATAATTATATTCTGCGTTATGTGATGATGTAAAAGATCATGTTCCACATTTTCCTCTGTAAACGAACACACTGTGTTTCTACTTCATATCCTGAAGGTGCTAACAGCCTGAGACTCCTTCAAAGCAACTTTGTCAGCTCTTGTGAAAGTGCTCAGGGCCTAACGTATCTGTACAGTGTTGAACGCCTTCTGACGACTTAATGACGGTAATTGCCCCCTTGTGCTCCTTTTTTTTAGGGCAGACCTGGAAAGTGAAGCTCGCCAGTTTCCTCCAGCCCCAACCTCCAGTGGACCTGATCTCCTGTAACAGAAGAAGGGCAGTGGAGTAAAGCTAGCCACTAAATAGCCCCCTCTAATTAATCATGGTGCTGAAGAGGGAGCTGATGGCTGGTGAAAGGAGAGAGCGTACTGTTAGTGTGAGGAGTGTCGTCTCTGTGCCTCGTCTTCATCAAAACGCCACCTGAGATTCTGCCACTGTCCACCGTCTCAGCTCCAGTCTGACACCTTGAAACTTCATCCAGCTCCACACACTGCAGGAAAAGGCCTTGATATTGATTGACAGCTCTCAGGATAAAGGTGGAGGCGGGTGGGTTTGTGATTGTGGCTGCAAAAAAAGCATGAATTGCTGGTAACACTTTACTGCATGACACCTACATAAAGGTGACGCCTTATAAAACAAGTGATATAGGCCCACATCTACAAAAGCTAATACACACAGACCATTTTTTACAGGGTAAAACCTGCTATGGCATGGTATTGCATTATAATATCTCTACTACTCTATTACCTCACATACACACTCAGAGTGAGTCAGTGCTATTTCACAACAGATTTGTTACAGTATGGAATTACATTCATTTTTTTAAATTTTGTAAAATTACACGCTAACACTTCACCTGAAAATAAATACTGTAAACTGCTTACACTGGTAAACCACTTTAAAGCTGACTGCCTTGGAACCGGGACCTGGGACGAGACCCCAGTATAAGATCAGTGTACAGTCCACACTCCAGTAAAGCCTGGCTGTAAATGTGAGAGCGTGTGAAATTCAGTAAGACAGATGGAGCACATGTGTAACTGCAGTAGACTCTGAATAGTGCTTCTGACAATGGGCTTTGTCCCGGAGCAGCTTCACAGGCCCCAGACCTGAAAACCACACTGAGTAACAGTGTCAAAGGACAAATCCTCGTGATAAAACAAGAAAGAATATATCTGAGGAAGCAGGACACACTACTGATGGGTAGGGAAAAAATTATACGTATATATCATATCATATCATATCATAGACACCTCTAAGACATGTTTCATTCTGAGTGTTAGGAATGCTTTCAAACCTTTATGGAAACAACTCACACATAGTTAAGGCATAAACAGGCTGCTCGATATCACTTCCTGTGAAACTTACAGGTTCTATGTCGTCACAGATTGATTTTGCGCTCGAATGTTTGCCACTCGATGTCCACTAGATGTCCCTGTTAGTCCTTGTACAGAGCTCCTCTCCGAGGGACAGGACAGAGAAAGCTTATACAAGTGAGATATTAAGTATAGTTTCATTTAAAAACCCGTATATTTTATTATTATATCTAAAAAAAAATACAGATACATAATACAGAAAAATTTAGATTTCTGTTTGGAAAACCAGATCCACACAGGAAAGAAAAAGCCTTTAATAAATTTAATTTATATTTTTAAATCAATATTTAATGTCATTATCATTATCTGTAAGCGCTTATCCAGTTCAGGGTCGCGGTGGGTCCAGAGCCTACCTGGAATCATTGGGCGCAAGGCGGGAACACACCCTGGAGGGGGCGCCAGTCCTTCACAGGGCCACTCATACATTCACACCTACGGACACTTTTGAGTCGCCAATCCACCTACGTGTGTTTTTGGACTGTGGGAGGAAACCGGAGCACCCGGAGAAAACCCACGCAGACACAGGGAGAACACACCACACTCCTCACAGACAGTCACCTGGAGGAAACCCACGCAGACACAGGGAGAACACACCACACTCCTCACAGACAGTCACCCGGAGCGGGACTTGAACCCACAACCTCCAGGCCCCTGGATCTGTGTGACTGCGACACTACCTGCTGCTGGGGTACGTGTTCAGGACCTTTAATACAGGATATTACTGTATTTTATAGGTCAACTTACTGTGAAATTATCCACAAGTGTGAGTGTGTGTGTTACTGGGTGAGTATGTGACACTGTCCACTGCTGTGAGGTGGAACTGTGGACTTGAGTAAAAAGCCAACTGTAGCTTGTTTGTGGCTGACGTTGAACTTGCCTGTAATCTTTTATTCATTGTTTGAATTACCACAGAATCTCAATAGTAACTCAAGCCTTTTCACTTTTTTAGCACTCTTGCTGTGTGTATACATTTATGCAACGCCAGCCTGAATTTCGAGTCTGTTCCACCTTAAGTGATGTAACCACCTATGGAGCAGGAATTGAGTAATATCCTCATACCTTTTCATGCCTTTAAATGTTCTGTTTTTTTTTTTTTGCACATACAGATCAGAGAGCTGCAAACGACGTGGAAACATTTGTGGAATTTTACAAGAAGTGTCTTGGATTGACATTGTGGACAGCACCAATTCTGTGTGAGCAGGTCCGCGGTGTATTTGCAGTAGTAAGTGTAACCACTTCCACAAATGATTACAGACTGTGATACATTCAGGTCTTCTCCCATGAATCTGTTACTGATTAAAGATGAAAATCCACTGTGAAAGAAGCTTCTTGTTATTTAGCTCTCAGAGCAGCCTGGCTTGACCCTTTCCATGGACTAAACCTTATAAAACATCTCCCCCTGCTGGTGAGAAAGAGTTTGGCACCGTGAGGCCACAGGGCAAGTTGCATAAGGGAGTTGTGTGGTGCCCAAAAACTCAATACGTACTTCCCACCACAGAATCAGCAGTGTATCTTGTAGTTATGTCTCTTGCAGTAACAGTTATCACATAAGACTTTCAGCCTCCCATAACACAACACTTACAGCATATGTCCAAATGTTTGAAGACAACACTTATCATACTGAGTGCTCTGAAGCAGCTGCACAGGAGTTAGAGATTTTACTGATATTACGTGCCATCTGTAGAAGAATTCGGTACTCTTATATACCATTGTTGACCATGCAATACTCAGGAATCCGAATCACAGCTAAACAAAAACACATGCTTGCACAAATAATGTTACAAATATGTGCTAATAAACAATGAATAACAAATGGTCTGTTATTGCAACCTAGCTTTAATGGATGAACTGTTCACCAGTGGTTAAAAACATCCATCCATTGGATGGAGAGTATGGAAACTAAATGTACTGGGAATTTAGAACAGTGTAAATCAGACTGGATATGAGCGCACACTTAAAAAATCAGGTCCATGAAAGTGTACTCTATATGACAATAGGATCTGATTGTTTAATGCAATAGTAGCCATTTAGGTTCTGGCAGAAAGTGGCAGCAAATACTTACCACCCCTTATTGCGTTTATTGCCCAAGTTAACTTCCCAGATTAAGTGCTGCATTGTCATGGACTTAAAGGGGAGCTGAGATGCTTGACAGTGTTAGACAGAGTATAATGTTTAAAAAAAGCAATTGGGAAGATAAGAGGCCGGCTTGAGAAACCCTCTCTCCAGTTTCAGTGAGATGCCAGAGATTTAACAGATAACAGGACATTATCTGTTCCTCTGTCTCCCCCTGCGGCTCACTTCACACTACTGCTGAGCTGGCGACTCATTTACTGTGTGTGTGTGTGTGTGTGTGTGTGTGTGTGTGGGTGGGTGGGGGGGCTGGGGGGGTGTAGCCCATTGATGACACTCTGGCACCCATAAATTTGTCAATTTTATGAGCTCTGCTGACCATATAGGTGCACTTTGTAGTTCCACAACTACGGATTGTAGTCCATTGATTGCTCTGCATGCTTTGTTAACCCCCTTCTCAACCTGTTATTTAATGATCAGGACCATCACAGAACCACTGAGCATTCTGGGTGGTGGATCATTCTCAGTGCTCACATCCATTTCTCTTTTCCAGTTACCATGGAACCCCTATGAGATGACACTGTCACACTAACAATACTTAATGCATGTGTAGAGAAAGAACTCATAAGTGGGAATTCTGTTAATAGATTATAGCTCAGTATAAAACCCAATCATCCCTGTCAATCCTAACATCTAGCTCACAAACCTAGGACTGGGGTGGGTGGAGGGAATACACCAAACTCCACACAGAGAGTCACCCCAGATTGGGGCTCGAACCCACAACCCCAGGATCCTGGAGCTGTGTGACAGCGACACTACCTGTTGCACCACCGTGCCACTCTGTAGAAAACACACATCCAAAATTGTCTTTGGGTTTCCATATGACACAAATATTCAAGCTGAAGTAGAGAGATTAAGTTTTATTATGATTTTCATGGAAAATGGCTGTCACCATATCTTTTCTTTCTGCATAGGCTTAGCAAACTCCAGCAGTGTTGAAAACTCCAGCAGCACTGCTGTGTCAGATCCACTCTTACCAGTGCAACACAGCACTGAGAATAATCCACCATCCAAATCCTATCTGCTCTGTTGTGGTCCTGAACACTTAATCCCCATGGGAAATGGAAGTAACAAAGTATGCAGAGCAACAGATAGACACCAGTCTGTAATTGTAAAACTACAAAATGCATCTAAATGGTAAGTGAAGCTGATAAAATGGACCATTACTATAGAAACAGAGGTCTTTTTAATGATATATATGAAGGCTTCCTGTTTAAAAAAATATTCCTGTTTAAATTTACACAATTTATTTTTATTTGCTTTAAAAATGAACCTATTTGGATATAATGGATTACACAAGGTGTCTGTGTACAGCTGAACATACACAGTGGCTGTAAGTAGGAGATATCCCTCGTTGCAAGGGACGTCTACAAACTTTTGGACACAATGCAACACATTGTCTTGCTTGTGTATGCTGCAGTGCGCGCTCCCGCGGGTCACATTTTAAATTCAAAATGTAACGGAAGTTTAACGGTCTAACGGCGATTTAACCGCAACAAGTCAGGACACTGGTTATGTATTTATGGTTTTCTTCGTAACCTTATGAGAAATCTTATTCTTATTAAGAATATATCCCAAATGAGGCCATTTCTGCTGTGGAATTTAACATTTTGTTCATTGTTGATATATTTATGTCAGACGGCAATATCGAGAAGGTAAAAGTAATGTTTTGTCTGTTGGTTTTCTTTAGGACTTTCAGGCAGAATGATGTCACAGTGAGAAAATTTCAGCTTTTGAGGAAAGTTAACGTAAGTAAATTATCTAAATTTAGCAATAGCTTATGAATTTTGCCAAAAAGTGTCAGGCAAAATAACATGTCTGAAAAATAGTTATACACACTGCACTAGATTTATCAACAAAAACATTAAAATAACCTCCTACAATCATTGGCTATTTTATGACATTCACGTATATTAAGTGCACTTTGTCCATCCATCCATCCATTATCTGTAACCGCTTATCCAATTTAGGGTCGCGGGGGGTCCAGAGCCTACCTGGAATCATCGGGCGCAAGGCGGGAATACACCCTGGAGGGGACGCCAGTCCTTCACAGGGCAACACAGACACACACACATTCACTCACACCTACGGACACTTTCGAGTCGCCAATCCACCTGCAACGTGTGTTTTTGGACTGTGGGAGGAAACCGGAGCACCCGGAGGAAACCCACGTGGACACAGAGAGAACACACCAACTCCTCACAGACAGTCACCCGGAGCTGGAATCGAACCCACAACCTCCAGGCCCCTGGAGCTGTGTGACTGCGACACCTACCTGCTGCACCACCGTGCCGCCCCAGTGCACTTTGTACTTTTTCCATTTAAATGTAGTTCATTATTTTCTTTCCAGCTTGCTTTTATACTGTTTCTTGGAGGTCAGGTCCGCAAGACCACCTTACCGCAGGTATTTTTTTGACTGGTGTAGTAGTAATGTGGTGGTGTGTTAATGTTTGTTGGGTTGATGTGAATGGATCAGACACAGAAGTGCTGTTGGAATTACCCATCCGACAGTGCCCCGTTAGAGTGTAATGTGAATGGGCACATTGTTTAAAAGGTCTAGGTGCACCGTTGTGTCTGATACACTCATTCTGGTCTAACACATACTAATATGCTGATTCGATTTACTGTCAATTTGAAGCAATAGTGAAGTCAACCTAAATGATTTTTGATTAACACAATAGTAGACGAACTCAGTGGTTCTTTTCTGCCATGCCCCCCTTTTGTAGATGAGAATATTTTCGGTCCTCCCCTATAACCTTATTTGACACATGTACACATCTTTTACTTCCTAGCTCCACTATAAATTATTACATTAATACAAATTGCAACTACTTAAATAGTGATTGTGCTTAACATATTTGCTCCTAGCTGCTTTCTTGCACAAAAAATAAATTATAAAACAGCTTTCTGAGAGAAAAAGCCAAAAACATTTGCTCTGCAAAAATGACACATTTAATTCCCACATCTCCTCACTGACTGATATGAGCTTGCTTTGAGGTATGCCTGATCATCTTTTCTTGTTTTTCCTTTGGAAGTTATGCCTTGAGAAAACTCATCATCTGCTGCAGATGAAAAAAACGTATCCATTTTTTGCTAGCAGTGATCAAATGTGTGTAGCTCCTTTGCCTTGCCGTGCACTGAACTAAATAATGAGACGTAACTTTCTAAGTGTAAAGTTCTATGCAGCATTTGACAACGCTGACCGTTCTACGGGTGAAAAGCTGATCCTTTGGGAATCTCATATCCATTTTGTACAGTATCAGTTATTATGTCAGCACTGAGAAGCTTGGTGGCACGGTGGCTTGGTGGTTAGCACGTTCGCCTCCCAGCGCTGGGATCTTGGGTTCAAGTCCCATCTGGGTGGAGTTTCCATGTTCTCCCCGTATCTGCGTGGGTTTCCTCCGGGGGCTCCGGTTTCCTCCCACAGTCCAAAAACATGGAGGGTAGGTGAATTGGCTTCTCTAATAACTGTCCTGGTGTGTGAATGAATGTCTGTATGTGTGAGCCCAGATATGGATTGGCGCTCTGTCCTGGGTTAAACCCTAGTGCCCGATGCAGTCCTCCAGGTGGACGGTCGTTTCTGGTTGAGAGTACGCTGTGCGCGTTTGGCTGCCGCTTCTCGCCAGTGTGTGTGAATTGAGCGTTCTGAGCAGTGTAGATTGTAAAGCGTCCTTGGGTGTCTAGAAAGGCGCTATATAAGTGTAACGATAATAATAATAATAATAATAACTGAGAAGGCAAGTAATATGATATATCAGGGTTAACCTGCTGTCTTTCAGGACTGGGTTTTTACAGATTTTAATTGATGATAAGTTACACAATGATTTCTAGCTTTAATAAGCTGCTTGCACTTGAGTTAACTTCACCTGAATGTTTGATATGCACTGAAATAAAACGGCACATGAAAAATCTGGCTATAATATAGTTTATTTGGGCTCATATTGAGAATTTTGGGTAGATGATCTACTATAAATCTGAATTATGAACCCAAACCAAAAATCTGCCCTGGGCTGAGGCCTATTCACTGAATCACACTAAATTCCATTTGTTAGGTAGAGGTTATCAGTCTTATCCATTTACCTCAGTTTATTTATGATTGAACATTTCAGTTGTGTAAAATGATCCCGTTTTAAGGATATTTCTCATCATAGGCACATCCACACCTGTGAAAAGCAACATTTGTCTTGGACAAGAAGGTCTGTGAAAGTTTTTCAGCATTTTTATTGGCCTTTGTTTTGTACATCTGGGCTGAGTCAGTTACATAACTACACCGGTCTAAAAAAAAAAAAGGGCAAAAAATAATGTACTTGCTGTTTTTCCGGTGTTAAGCAGATTCATTTGTGGAGGCATGCCAGAGTGGACCGGGATCCAGTTTGTTTGTGTGTGTGTGTACGTGTGTGTTATTTTTGGGGTTGACTTCAGTAACTAGAGAAGACTGCAGATGGGCTCTCTGCTATGTGATGGTAAGGAAGCTGTCATATTAGATTTGGGTGAGCTTAGGGCTGAAACCTTTTTGTTTAGACACTTTAGCCACAAATAGCAGCACAGTAATGAAAGGTCTGTAAGAGACCATGACCAGGTCTTGGACTGAATCATCGTCTCAAATTTTCCTGTTGCCTATACTGAAACACTTTCCTTGTTCGCTTTTTTGAAGAACATTTATTCTGGTCACTTTCAACCAGTTTTTGTTTTCAAAAGAGATCTGTGCTTTGCTTGAAATTTGATTTCATTTCAGTTTTGAGATTATATTGCTGTAACCTGTGAGCAACTGTTAAGGACCACCAAATGATCAAAAATAATGTGATTTTTGCAACTGCAAAAATCTGTTTTTATGGATTTTATGTTATGAATATACTGTAGAAAATGCACTATATAATTCATTGATGAAGTCCCTCTCCTGACATTAATTAAACCCCTAAAACCCATAGGTGTTTATCAGTATTACAGTACCCCATAACCTCAGAAGTTATTTACAGATAACCCCCAACCCAATGTCTTAAAATGGACTTAGATATAAATCTACACCTTCATTTTCATTAAATGAATACTATTGTATAAAGTGACCTTTTTAGATTGAATTCCAATGAAAGTTGAGAAGGATTGTTCCTTCTACTATAAAGTTATTATTTTGGGAATTTTTCTTTGGACAGTGATGAGATAATGAACATCAAAATGTTAAAATATGTTGTATTCCTAAAAGTAAAAAGTAAATATTATGTAAAAGGTTTTAAATGATATATAATGCATATAATATATGATATCAGTAATAAGTCATTTTTTAATAAAATAATAGCAATTACTGTGGCTAGGGACTTCAATGTTTGGAAAAGTAGAACATCTAGCTTTGCAGTAGCCCACTGTGATCAGTTCATTTAATACAGTCAACATTTAGTTGTTTCTAATATGAAGAATTCTACAAATCTTTTTCAACATGCCACGGAACTGAGATGCCAATTCAGTGGAAAATATCAGAAAAATGCTGATAAGCTTCTGGTGAAGTATTACACTGAAAAAGTGCTAGGTTGGCAAGCTGACTGAATTTTTAATGTAATTGAAGAGTGCTGCTTGTTTACATTTTTATGATTCATATTTTCACAAATGAATACTTAGCGGTCTTGGCTTAGACCTTGACATTGTTTAAATATTTTGCCTTTGTTTTAGATAGAGAGCATGTCTTGGCATTTGGTTTGTGGATCTGGTATTATAGCCCTCTTTTGGTGTATGCAAATACTGCAGACATAAGCTTATTACTTACAGAGATATTAACTTATGTGCACAGCTCTTATACAGTATGGTGCATCTTGAGCCTAATCTCTGATTTATCATTGCTCCATGAATAATAATGTAGAGAGAATTATAAGATGGGCTAGTGTAGTGTATTAAATTAGACTGGGGAGATGGTGTTTGTCGTAAGACAGTAAGGAGAAATATTGGTAGAGTCAATGTCGGGTTTAGGGCTCTTGAGGTTTCCAGAACTTCTTATATTGCCATGTATTTACCTATGAACTTTATAATTAATAATTTAGCATGGGCGAGAACAGCCAAGATTCAGTGCTTTTAATGAAACCAGAGATAGAACAAACTGAATACTGTCATTATCTTTCTCATTTTAATGTAATTGAGCCAGTAAGCATCCTTACTTAAGCACCCAAAGAAACATTGTATGATATTTCATACATTTGGCAACCTACTCATCCAACGGTTTTATTGTTGTATGTCAGATTATCATTTCTGCAACAGAAACAACTCCAACTCATCCCAGTGGAACAGGGGAAGCACAATCACACCTTCCACAACCTAATAGCAAAGGCTATTAGACCTCTCTTGTACAGGTTTTGTGTTGTGTACAGTGACCATAGGCTCACGCATGGCAACTGCATACATTTGTGTGGTTACATTTGACACAGAGGCTGTTGCTCAATCCACTAGTCCATGCACACGACAGAATGATAAAAGTGACAGAGAAAAACAAACAAAACACTAATTTTAGTGCAGTCTTCGGAGAGAAATAATATGGTATGTGCGGAATTATTAATTTACTATTCAATTAAAAAATAAAAAACTGGACGGGGACCCTAATATTTGCCCATTTACTTCAACGTGCACATGTCTCAGAGATTCATGTGTTTGGTATAAACATGAAAAATTAAGCAGAAACCTGTAGGAGTTTAGAAGCCGTCACTGGCACTTGTGTTCATATTTTTGAGTGAGCTATGATGGAATAAATGGAACATAACGGAATCAATGTTGAGCTGATGCTGCTGCATCACCTACTCCTGTGAGTATGTGCGGAAAATGAGAAAAGGCCTTCAGGACTCTTCCAAATTGGCATGAAATTATCTCCCTCCCCACTGCTAGAGATAGCAGCTGCTTCGCTTCGCTTTTTTTGCACGACTCACTTCCTTTCCCCAGGCTTCTTTATGGAATAGTTGCTTTGCAGTTTCAGCGCATTTTCAAAGTGAGTTTAAGAAAGTTCATTTTGAAAGGCATGAGTGCCCCTTGTCCCTACTTATCACTTCACAGTTCCATTTCCATTTGGTTACACAGAGTTTTGATAAAACGACAAGGATCAATTCTCAAAAAGAGGATTAGTGTCTGTAACAAATTTGTTACTTCATTAAATGTGGTAAATAATAGGGGTGTATTATGCCTTTTGCAGTTTTACATTGCTGTGCGAAACTGTGATTATATGTGAAGTGTATTATGTAGTTAAATGTTATATTTCTTGCATATCCCTAATTGTACTTTCAACTTATCAACCATTGCAATATTTGAATATACTTTTAAATCAGCTTGTTCTAAGCGACTGAAATAAGGACAAAATTAATACCATATGCATGATATGATCATAGTTTATTTCTACACAGTAAAAGACACATAGTTGATGCGTTTGTATCTTTCTTTACCTGTAAGCACAGAGAAACCCTACACATATACAGATGTATATATGCATATGGGTATATAATAAAGTGCAAATCAATCACAAAATTCATGCGTAACACTAGGAACGTCAGAACAAAGATTCCATTGAATGCCTTACAAAATCAAATTTACCTGCCTAGTTTGGTTTTATCGTATGAGCTACCGGGCAAAATAAATGGCAATAACAAACATAAGGGAACGGGCAAAAATAGTATGACAGGTTTATCCAAGAAAATAAAAATAAAGAAATCAATGAATATAACAAGAACATAAGAGATATAAGTGATTTCAAGTTTTGAGAAAGTACCATTCAGTTTAATGGCTGATTAAGCCTAGTCTTTCTGTCCTTAGTGCCCTGTAATATAGAGGAAATGACACCAGATCCTGGTGAATCACTGACACAAAGAAGACTAATTTCTACTGTAGTGCATCTTTTCTTTAGTTATAGTTGGTTGTAAGCATAAACATATTGGTTGGTTTTATCTTGAAAGAATCACTGAGCTGCATACATCATACTTTAGCTCTCCAGTACCACAAAAAATTGATGATTTTATTAAATGGAGTGGAGAATTTGTAGAATTGCTATTTGAAAATAGCTGCATATTGGGATGCTTTTTTTTTTTTTTTTTACAACATACAGTAGTAATATGGAGGTTGAATTTTGACAGCAAAGAAGGTCAGTCTTGGCTTTTCCACCATAGTTTCAGATAAGGACACAATGCTTTTCAACCAGATGGCTGTGATACACTTTCAGGGCCTCAGGCAGCCTTTCACACCGATACAGACTTTTTGATAAAATGTACATTCTCTAAAGTTTACAAAATCCATTACAATTTCATTTTTAATCTGAAGTAACATACAGCTAAGTAGTAGGCTACACTGAAATAAGATTTGAACAGAAAAGAACAATTACATCCACAAGAATAAACAAATGCAATGCAGTAACCCAACAAAAGATCATACATGTAAGTGCACAATACCCCTTGATACAGTAAGGGTTGGGTGAGTGTCCTCTAATGAAATTAAACACACCAATGATTGGAATAGGGATGGCTAAAACATGCTCCAAAGAGCTGTAACTCTTCAGAGTTTTGCATAACTCTGCTCTAGTTTGCCATATTTCATTCTAGAAAGCTGAGGCAAAATGTAGCATTTCACTGCAGTTGTCTTGGAGATGGGTTGGCCATCCCTGTTGCAGAGATAGTTTCATGAATGTGGCTGAAAGATGGCACCATTGGTATTAAAAAGATCAGATTCGATATATTAAATTTGGTAATTCTTATCTCGAGAGTACTTTGTTTCATCCAATACAGCACCCTGAAGGTGAGCATGACTGAAAAACTAATGGTACCATCTTTTGTAAAAGATTGTTAAATCATAACACAGTGGGGTTAGAAATAGGTTTAGCAGCAACTGTTTGGTACAGCAAGATCCTTGGTGTTTGAAAGACAGAGATCACCCTCAATCCTAAAACAACAAAGCACGTAGTAGAGACCTTGCTCTCAGAAACACTTAACTTACACTATATCCCTGCCTACTCAAGTATACAACAGCTGTAATGGTCTCTCTATTCCATTTGCTCAATGTTGTGTTGAAACTTTGAGCTGAACCTGCTTAAGGTAAAAGAGTTCTAATTGTTTCAATGCCCTTTTAAGTGGTCTAAGAGATGGAAAGTGCATATAAAGACAGAAAACATATTGTGTCTCCAACCACATTGATTTGAATTAATGACTTGGAACTTACCTATCTCTAAGGTAAGAAACGGGGAAAGACACTCCATAAAATACTGTAGATGGGGAAATAAACTTTTCTTTTCATATTTTGGCAGGTAGGGGAATGGGGTTTGGAGTTCTACTTTTCTCTGAAAGTCTCAGCTGGCCTTTGTGTTCATTAAGGGCATTATACCAAGGATTTTAAGTCTGAAACCTTTAATAGGAATTATTGCATAGTTTGGTGAGTTTAAATTTGAGCATCATTTGGTTTAAGAAAAACAGTCATTCTGCCAGTGTTAATTTTGTCGACGAAAACAACAACAAATATTTTCGCAGACGAGATGATACTCAAAAATGGAGATAAAAGCATAATTAAAAGGGACGAAAACAGTGACTAATTCATTCAGTACTGATGTTTGAAACGTGACAAAAATAACATGCCACAGCTGTTTTAAGTGGATGTAAGGCAGATGTAGTTATTTTTATGTACTGGTCTCACAGGCGGGGGGGGGGGGGGCTAGCTGTGTTTTATTTATTTTTTATTATGGAAAATCGGCCTAGGAAGTGTTCATCTATCTCCGTGTATATGTTGTAGTTTTATATGTAGAATCCTATCACAAAATAAAGTTGACCTATGCATGTCCTTAAAGCATTACAGTACTGCATTAACAACCCATTGGACATAATGTTAGGAGGCATTCTGTCTATAATGAGACTAGTAGGATGCATTGCAAATTAAGCTAACTGGAGAAAACGTGTGCACATAAATAGATGTACGCACAAACGCAAAAGATTAAATTGGTTATTTTATGCATTTTATGTTGTAAGCACAACAATTGAATATGATTTAAATTTGACTGCAAATATGTTTTCAGTCTAGAATGTAATAAAATCAGAAACAAGTGGAAACATTTACACTGCATTCTGCCTCTTATATCCTTAATTCATTTAGCTATGGGTCTAATTCCAAACTGCTGTCAGTACATAACCACAGTGGCATTAATCAAGTTACTTTTAAAGGCTAGGCTCAATTGTACATTAAAAAATAAGTATCAGACATATCAAAGAATGAATCTACATTGATTTACTATAGTTTAGTCAGTGGTGGAATGGTCTCTTTGTGCAATGAAATTTTATTGAATAAAAATAGCCATAGTGGTTTTTGTGGCAGTTTTATTGGATTTGGCCCTTGGTCTTAAGTCATCTCCAGCCAACCACAAGCTTTACATCACACTGTCGTCCCGTCTTAGTTTATCTGCACTTACTCATGAAGCACTTAAAAAGAGATATCTATTCTTCCACCACGGGTAAACACTCTGAGAGGAATAGGCCTTTCATAAACATTGTATATTGCATAGTGTCAAGAATGGCTCCAGAAAACACTTTGCAGTGACTGTTCCAGTTTAACTGTTTATATTAAGCGTTGGTGTGCTATAGAATCTCTGAATTGCATCACCCACTTATTACTTATGAAGTAGCTGGTTTTAATTTAAATACTGGATGTCAATTTCCCTTAATGCAGGCAGATTTCTTAAAGCTGATATTATTCTCTAAACAACAGTCTATTGTTGACCCTGCACAAATACACAGTAAGTGGCAAATGCTCTCAACAGCTCTTTTTATCTTTCAGTATTTTTAGTGGTCCCTTACAACACTTGCAGACAAGGTGACCTGACTCAAATGACCAACGTGTTCCCCCATGACCAGCACAGAGTCATTACATGGGCCTTATACAGCTAAATTAACAAAGATTAGAGAGTGAAAAGTCCCAGAAATCCAAGACGGCCCCTTAAAATGGGCATTTACCAACATCACTGTACTTATAAACAGAAAGCAAAAAAAGAATGTATACCTGTAAACTGCTTTTATCTGAATTAATGTAGAATATCAACAGAAATATAATAAAATAAACACTTAAATAATATAGTAGGAAAATAAATATGCATAAATCAAAAGTTTTTTTTTCTTAAATAGACATCTTGTTTTGCTTCGCAGCACTGTGTAAACAGTGCATCCTAACCCACCTCTGTATGTCATATTTACCAGGGAGCAGGTTGTTCATCTGTCTAATAAGTTTTTTCCGGAATGTGGTGTGACGCTAAGTTTGTACTCGGTTGTTAGTGATATACGTCTTGTATACGACAGGTTTTCCGTGAAATTGTAGCAGGAGTTGCAGAGGAAGAGAATATTTTGCACGAGTTAAGAAAGTTCCAATAAAGTCCTTTTTAACCACTTCGGTTACTTAGTATTTTTCTTATAAAAATAAGAGTTTTAAAGTTAAATGGTCCCTTCCTTCACATCTCTAATCAGCTGTGTAAATATTGATAATTAGTTATGTATGGCTCACTGACACCTAATGTTACTGCACTCTGGGTCTATGAGATATGGCATCTGGAGTGAATTTCAGTTTTTGGTCTTTTTATGAATTCCTGCACAAAGTTTTTTTTTTTTGAGATATATCTCACCCAGTGGGTGAGCTTTCACAAAAAGGCTAGTGGCAATTTAAGATTAACAGCTAAAAATAGTAAAATATCTGTTAATAAATAAATAGTACACTCTCATATTTAAAGCACATGCCAACTGTTTCACATTAACAATAGTTCCAGTATATATACACACATTTTCTTTGTTTTAATCTCTTTAAGATATATTGATTATAAATGCTCATTTATAATTATTGTATTTCATTTGTTTTTTTTTCCCTTTCATGAAAATAATATATTTCATAATCTATCTAAGAAGTCTCTACACTATGGTGTGGATGTTAGGATAATCCTCATGGTTGACAGTTTCTACACTGACTTTGTAAACAAGACTTTACCTCTGCATGGATTCATCTCTAAACACGAAAAAGCTTGGTTGATAAACTAGCCGAAATTTTCCTTGAATTTAGATCGTTTGTGACAACACAAATCTAATATTGTAACCGATAAACATAAACGTTTGACATTCAAGCCATTTTTATATAGGTGCATGCCTTTTTTTCCAGTTTCAGAAAATGTATTCCTGCACTTTAACTGGGTATGAATCACTATTATGTTTTGTGTGTTATTTCATTTTGCTGTAGGGTATGTGTGCACAATAGCTAAGTTTAGACCAGGAAATGGGCTGGTGTTAAGAGCTGTCACCAGTGCTGCGTTTCTTGCTGAAGAGATTGGCTGCATCCCTGTTGCGTAGATTGGGTGGGTTTTTGTGTGCATGGGGACTGACAGACCACCGCCAGCCTCCGCGAGGCTCTGTCCCAGTGGGTACTGCAGCAGATGGGCAAGGCTTGTTCTGCAGTAGCTGGAAGAGCAGGGCGATCTCAGGCCCTAACCGGGTCAACAGATTTGCCCTCACCAAGTCTACTGTTTCTTCATCACACTCCATCAAACTCTGCAGCAGCTTCCCGTAAAACCTGCAGAGAGAGAGAGAACACTCCTACTGAGCTAGTGCCACAACAAATTAGCATGTTTAGCAACATTAGGCAGACGCATGCTATGCCAGGAGAGACATGGAAAAACACATAAAAGCAAAACAACTCATGTTATTTTGAAAATGTGTGTTGGTGACACACTTTTTGCTTGACTGGCATCTACTGTCCTCGAAAATATCACTGTAAAGCTCTAAATAAGGAAATTAGCACCAGATGTTAGCACTAACAAGTGTTAAAAAACAAATACGTTTTAACTACCTCCTTATTGTAAGCAGTCCTCTAATCTTTATTTCTACTGTGAATTTACTTTGTCAGTATTTTCATTAGGCCACTTACATTTACAGGACATGAAGCAAGAGTAATTTCATTGGATTTTATGTGAATGAAGTTATGTGAAACCTGGCCCAACCTTAGCAAATCATCACTTTTTATTTCAGCTGGCCACTGTAATTTCTTTTGATGACTTTGCAACCATGATATTATATTGGAATAATTTTACAACAAAATCGCAGATGATTTAATGTAGTAACTAATGTTGTGTTTAATCTTATTTGCCGAGGTGGCCCTCATAATGCTGTATTTTTTTGTTATTGTTGACCTATGGGTTTTTGGAGGATGGAAACCCGTGCAAACACAGGAACAACACACGTAACGCCTCAGTGACTAGAGAAAAAAGACTGAACCCAGGACCGCAAGCTGTGTGGCTATCATTAATCATTAATATTTATGTTACCAATATATTCATAATTAACAACAACAGTAATAATAATATCAATTATTATGTTATTGTTCACTGAGAGATTAAAGCAATATTTATATGATCTTTTTTAAAGCATTGCCTGCTGACACGACAAATTCGTCACTGCACTGTGATGCCAGCACACCTCAGATTTTAAAGTGAACGTGAGAAGTTTATCAGACCGGAAACTGCCTAACCACAGGTTATTGAGGGTAAGCTACCTCTCTGTGTAATTAACTGCTCCGTGCTGGTTCAGTGAAAATATCACACATTTCTACCACAGCAACATGTGATTGCAACATGGTGTTCCGCTTTATTGACACTTGTGCTTTGTTCATGAAAATAGATCCCATGGTCTGTTGTGAAAGTAACTAGAAAACTCTCAAGCAATATTACTGAGAAGGAGACACGTACATGAATTATTGATTACTAATTATTCATAATAGAGAGGTTAAACAATGCTAACTTTTGGACCTGTTTTGTTACTAAGATAATGACTGTCTCTTGCCTCACGAGACTCCTCAGTGGAGAACCTATATTATTTCTATTCCCAGACCATCTTTAAGCTGTCCCTGAAACACCAGTTAAAGCTTCTTCCTTATGCAAGAATGGGTATTAAATGGTGACAAGCAGTCTTACCTGTTTGGGAAGTGGCTGGGGAGTTGAGCCACCTCTGCAATGGCCTCTGGGTTTGACTTGGCCACAGTGCAGATGTCCAGCTTGCTGTAGCATTCTTCCTGAACCTCAGAGATCATTCTCTGGAATGTGGAACAACGGCGGACAGTAAGAAAGACCTTGGAGGTGATGCCATTGGCAATGCACTTCAGGCTCTCCTTCACAAAGGCCTTGCCCTGAAAAATGCAGAGTTTTGACAAAGGATATTAAACCTGTGTTGGCTTTAGAAGATGGCATTCACCTGTTTAGCCAAAAGTACGGTTACACAACCTCTCATTATTGGCTTTGGCAATTTCAGGCACAGCTACTGCTTACAGGTTTAGAATTCAAGCACAACAACTTGCACTCTCCTAACACAAAAAACGACAGTGTAAAGAGGCATGCTGAACATTTTAAATCGGGTACTGTCCTCAGGATACCTGTCTGATAAATCCAGTTTTGTCAAAATTTGAACTGAATTCTCAAAATATCTGAAGGGTCTTTATCTGGTTTAATGCCTCAAGGCATTGTATGAACCCGCCCCCATGCCTAATCAGAAGTTAATATTTTAATATTGTAAGCTTAACTTTTATTTCTTAATACTGTGAACATGTCTTTATTAATTCCTCTACATACCTGAGTGTCAAATTTAGCAGCACTGTAGAGAAAGGACTTGCAGATGTCATGCATTCCATCTGTGTCACATGTAGAGTTCTCGAGACAAGCGAAGGCACCACAGCCCACTTGGAGGGCACTATTCAAGCAACGTGCCACGTCAGCTGCAAAGAAGATACCGCTGTTAGAAGAGGCTTTCTTTTTAAGCTGTTTATCGATATAGCACAATACCTGTGTTAATATTCTGACTAGCCTAATTGTATAGACTTTGTTTAGTGCCCATACTGTATTTCAACAATTAACATTCTAAGCAGTGGTTCTCAGCTCCAGGGTTCAGGGATTGTGGGTTCCATCCCTGCCTCGGGTCACTGTCTGGGGGATTTGTTGTGTTCTCCCTGTGTCAGTGTGGGTTTTCTCTGGCTGATCCAGTCTCCCACAGTCCAAAAACACGTGTTGGAAGGTGGATTGTTTATTCTAAAGTGTCAATTGTTGTGAGTGTGTGATGCCCTGTGTTGGACTGGCACCCTGTCCAGAGTGTGTTCACGCATTGCTATATTGGGTCGGCTCCGGCCTACCATGTCGCTTAACAGTAGGAAGCGATTACAGAAAATTAATGGTATGGGGATTTATTTCAGAAGACTGAAAAATGAACTTCAGAACACATTTCAGGTTAGTAATGGGGTTAGTAGCTGAACATGCACCCAAAATAAAGCCAAAGGCGAATGCACTCATAAATGGATCAGTAACTGAGGAACTTATTCTCATTATCACTTTGCATTCCCAAAGGATGTTAAAATACCATTCAGTTTGGGGGAAAAACTGTGGGTCATAGCTTATAAATGATCTAATGTGAATTTTCATTTAGTTCTGAAACCAAGCCAAATTCCTTCTTGACTAAACACGAGACACATAATATATAAAACTGGTGCATAATTTTAAATTACTACGCTATATTTCCACAGTTGGCAGTGCATTTTATGAGTATAATTGGCCCACTGTATCCACATGTTCCACTTTCGCAGATTAAACCAACCACAGATGAAAAATATAATAAAAATATGAATTAATGAAAAAAAAAAATAAAAAACTACAACGTGGAATATAGGCTAAACCTTCTGTAGTCTCATGCCTTTGCATAGGTTCTCTGTCTCTCTCCAGCACTGTTTGATTGTTGTTCAACTCACATCTCATTCGTCCACTACTTGTCATTCTTTCCTACACATTTAAGTATAACATATATCAATGTGTTATAAGTAGAGAGATTTAAAGATGTTTTAAAAAGAGAATGTCTGTAGGTTTAATGCTAATACTATGGCATTTTATATAAGAACTTCCGTGTCTGGATTCTGGTGTTGATAGGGTTCCTGGAACCCCCTGTTTCTGACCCATCGAGCTAAAAATACTCACATGGGGGCTTTGAGGCATTCTGAGTGTTGGGTGCCCTCTATTTGCCCCTGTAGGGAGTAAAGGGTGGGGTACTGTGTAAAGAGGCAGTGAGGGGATGTGTGCCATACAGTATTGGGTTCTGCTGACTGTCACTTTTGGCATGAGACTTAGTGTTTTCCATTACCCTCACATGTGACAAGACAATAACGCTCAGCTCGGCGGCAAAAGAGCCAAAACCACTTCCAATGCTCTAACGGCAGGGACTATAAACACTTCATCGTACAGACTTGCACCCTGCGCTGGGTCAGTGTCTCAGCCTGTATTAATAAAAATGAGTTTTTTTAAGAAAGGAGTTAGTGTGCGTGTGTGTTTGCATGTGTTTGTGAAAGAAAAACTAGTGTTGCTTCAGTCCCATTGTTCTGGCTCTGAAGGATAAAATAGGCTGTGTGTTGCTGTGTCAATGCTGCTGGCAGAAAGTAGACTTCTGAAATAACCAGAAAGCCCCTAAATGTCATAGTATGAATACATCTATTGTCCATAGGAGTAGACTGGGGCAAAATCTCAGATGTACGTGGTATAAAGGACATTTGCTTCATCTGATCCACACAGTAGAACAAGACTGACATGGCACTTCTTGCAAAGCAACAAATGGGATTTGACATCCAGAAATTTGGATTTCTCAGAAATCTGGCTGTAGACACCACTTCTCAACTCAAAGCCCAAAAACTCACAAACTAATATTGTGCTGCTTTTTACACAGGGTGCAGAGACCATAGAAGTATTCTCTTCTTCTGGGTCTCTTCAATCACAGCACTAGACCCGTGTTTACGTGAGAGCAGAAAGAGGAGGTTAAACATAACATGCCCAGAGAACATCAGAACAGCGAAAAAAGAGAACAAAGTTAAAGCGGCTAAAATCCAGAGTTTCTGCTCCTCACTGATGGACTCTCGCACTGAACTAACCTGTGGGTCATTCTCATTTAAAGGAGCAGATGCTGAAACCGGCCGTTCTGAACAGCAGGACACACGCGTTCCCTTAGGACCCCAGAACTGGGTTAATTTGAGGAAAAGGTGGAGAATATGTCCTCTTTAAGCACTGATAATCCCTTGAAAAAAGTTATTTTGGTTCTTTTAGATAGATTCTTTAAGTACCTTATAGATCTTGATGGAAATGTAGCAGCCGGTAGCAACAAATTGAATTCTGAGGTTGTATAGTGAAGCAAAGACGCTGCATTTTGTATCTTGAGTATGTTTTTGCTATTCTGAGTCCCACATGATGCTACGTCGAACAATGATAAATGGACCATGTCCTGGCATTAGAACGAGACATTTTAGGAATCTCAAATAAGAAAATGAAGCTAGTAAGCATTAGCATATATGTTACACTAAGTGTAAACCCTTCATATCATTTGCTAGCATTCTGATAGGTGAGCTATTGCAGAAGCTAACTCCGCTAGTATGGTATAATACATGCTAAATTTGCAGCAGTATTTTAAGATTTCATTTTTGTGTCCAGCTGACTATACACTAAGATACGCACAGGCTACACTCTGAGATTCCAACAATGGTCTTGATTTGAAACTGTGTAACTGATTTTACCTGCGGCTACTGCACTACTGTTGTAAGATTAGCTTCATTGAAGTACTCTGACTAACCCTACTGATGTATAAATACCTGCAGTGTATGACGTTAGCAGTGGAGAAGTGTGTATGCCGGCCCACTGTTAGAACCACCAGACACCGTTCTCCTGTACGTCATAAGTAACCTTACAGGGGTAAGTTTGAGAAATGAGTTGGGCCACACAGATAAAGCTCTGCACAGACAAGAGCAGCTGAAATATGGGCCCGATACCTTTACAGAGCTTTTATTGTATGATAATGGAAAACAAGTGAGGAGGTTGGCCGTATTATGACTAATGAAATGTGAATAAAACTGGGTTCGTTCACAGATAATGTGTGTGGGTGCCCTGATGAGTTCTGACAGGTCAAGACTAATTTGAGCTCTTAGAAAAAAAAAAAAAATCAATAGACAATGAACCTTCTTGTCTTCTTTGGTCTCTCTCTCTCTCACACAAAACCCCCTCCCCCCTTTTCTCTCATCTACTTGCCAAGTATATTACAACCACTACAGCGTAAGCTATCCATTCACTGCAGACACTCGTCGACTCGACAGGTGATATTACTGTTTCCCACCACACAAACAAATAAGATGAATTGTTGGAGTGAATAATTTATATTCTGCTGTTGCAGTTACCTGTTCGGATTTCAGCAACCCGTATTCATGACCCCGAATTGAACTCCGTGCTCCAAAAGGTATGCTCAGCTGTGGCCAGTGACTTCATTCTTTATTTCCTCACGCTGCATATCGATACTGTCTTAGAACACACCCTAAAATGACTGAATCATCTGTGGCAAGATGATGCAGATACACATCCTAAACCAACAGGACACTGATCCCCGCAGGCTTTTCCAAATACGCTTAATTTCTCTAAACTCTACCAAGTCCCCAGCTCTACTCTCAGTTCACAGTGTGGCCTGCGTATGTTTATATTGCAGAGTGTGTTTTCTCTATTTTATGTAATACTGTAGCACCACTGTGTCTGCCTGTAAAGCACAGAGTCAGTACATGTCTCCCTGGCAACCAAGTACAACAAAAAGTTATGCAAATTCCAAGTGGAGCCTGACAAAGGTTTTGAACGTCCCCTGTCCAGAGACGGAGCAGAACTGAATGTCCCGCACCACACACAGATCCACTTCATTGAACGCTCCTCACTGCATATTAATGGCTTTCCCCAACTTAATATGGTTATGGAGATTAACCCATTAAAGTGCAGGCTAGTCCAATAGTTCAGTAACTTATTTTTCAGTAAATTCTATGAAACAAATTAGATGTTCTTTGCCATTTTTTCAGCCGTTGACTTATTGTTGCTATTTTTAAACTGTGGGTGATGACCCAACATCCTGGAACAGTGTCATGGGTTTCTAAACAGACACTAAATTCTTGAGAAATTACTTAGTACTTAAGCTTTAATGCACAATTAATATAAAAGTCTTGCAATTTCATAATTTCCTAGCATTCTTAGGTTACTGAATATGCGAATTAAGGTATTATAGCATCATACGTTTTACACCATGTCACTTATTCATTTTCTGGTTTCAAAATAAATGTCCTAAAATGAACTCTAAGATCAACTCTTAAGCTGCACTGGGTGGTCTCCCAAACAGGGAGTAAGCTTAGTCCTGTATTACACAGCATTTTGAATTGCGTTTTAGGCTTAATCTGTGGACTAGGCTTAATCCTTCTCTGGGAAACCAGCCTTATAATTATTTATCTGATTAACATTAATCTAAAGACTGTAATATGTATAATTTGGTAAAGTCTATGAGAGAAACCGAGATGTGGATTGAACCCAGAACCCCAGGGCCCTGAAACAATGTGGCTGCGATAACTTGCAATGAGTTCGGTGTGTTCTCCACTGTCCTGGGTCAGTTTTTCCCCCACAGCCCAGAAACACATGTTGGTAAGCCACTTAGCTATGCAAAATGCCCAGAGGTGCGAGTGTGTGAGTGTTGGATGCCCTGTGATGAACCGACACCCTGATCATTGTGTGTGCTCCCTTGTGCCCAGTGTTTCTATGTAGACAACAACCTTTAACAGAATGAAGTGGTTATGGAAGACGAATGAATGAACTTTTGTGAGGCAAAGTGGGTAAATTATGTGCAGGACACTGCTGTACTCTAAAGGCTTCTGTTCAGATAAGTTTTTAAGGTGTCGTTCAGGCGTGAAGCAACAATAAGCATCTACCCTACAGGCAGATGCGCAAAATCTGTGGACGAGCTGCTGTGGTTCAACTCATTTTCTAAGACCATCTCATATCTGTACACGAGCTTGCAGCTGTTTCAGTGACCTACACTCTCTGTTCTCACTGTAAGGTCCTTTAACCCGTGAAGTGCTGAGATGGTGCTGTGCACCATTTTCTCTTCTTTGCATGACCCCACGCTGGTGACACATCAGCTCCACTGCAGACAGAAGTGTTTCACACGGGTTCATCTCTTTAAGGTGCTCATTTTTACTGACAGTGTGCATAAGCTCATGCAATCATACCTTCATACAAAGCCTCGATGGGAATGAATGAATGGATAGATGCATGGATGGACGAATGAATGAATGGAAGCTCATTTCCACAGTAGAAGGCCAACAGCTCCAGCTCCTCTTCCACGCACTGTAAGCGCAAATTAACTGCCCCAGTGCCCTAATAATTACCCTGCTGTGCACCAACTCTAACGACACGTCCTCTACCCCCCCCCCCCCCTCTCGTTAGGCTAACGGTACTAACCTGCTGTGCATCCATTTTGCACGGTGTGAAATGCTACTTCTGGAGTCAAGTGCACGAGCGATTAACGCAAGTGTTCATGCAAACGTTCACGCTTAAACCCTCCGCTCGTGGGCTAAATGCACGGGGAGGCTAGCATGCCGTAAATCTGCCTTAAATTGCACGAGTGCATTTAGGTTTAGAGCCCGTGCTGTCTCATGCGCAGGCTCATTCAGGGGGCTTCAAATGCTCACTGACCAACCGGCGCCGTCCAATAGGAAAGTCCTTCAGAAGTGCCTGAAAAGCGGTGACCACTAAATAAATAAATATTAATAATAAAGAAACGCAGCTTCGCTTCGAAGCTGACCCTCTGCTCTGTGCCCACGCACGAGCCTGTAGGCTATCCCGGTCGCGTGCACTAGCTAACCACAAGCTCCTTCCCACTGAAAAGCTGCGCAGCGTAAGGCTGCGTCTTTGCTGAAGCCTTGCAGAAGTCTTGAAGGCGATACAATGCAACGCGTGAATGAAAATACCGAACCGAACATGCTTTTTAAAAACTGCTTTAAAATTGAGAGCATGCACGAGCGCTTGCAGCGAATGCAAAGCGGCTGATGGAAGGACGCTTTTTTTTTTTCTACTCACAGGGGCTGTTGGCGGCGGAGAAGCGCGCTCTCCTCGGCGAAAACGACTCGTTCAGGTCCAGCTCGTGCGCTGACACCACGAGCACGACGAGCAGCACGAGCCCCGTCCTCGGCGGCATCTCCTTCTCCTTTTTCTTTCTTTCCTTCTTTCTGATCTTCTGTCGCTCAGAGCGGCAGCAACAACGCCACGGGTTCTCTCCTCTCGCGCTCCGAGCTCCGTTGCAGATTGAGATGGACGCCCCTCGCTCGCTGCTGCCGTTTCTCGAGCTCGTGCCCCTCTCAGACTCGTTCTCTTCACCTCCTCTTTTTCTCCCTCTAATTTCTTTTTCTTCCTCTCCCTTCTCCTCTTCTCCGCTCCTCTTTGCCAGTTTCTCCTCGCGTGCATGACAGGAGCGCGCGGCTCGCCGCTTTATATACATGAGACGTCGCGAGCTTTCACCCAATCACAAAGCGCGTCGGCGCTCTCGCGCGCCTACATTTAAAAAAATGCACAAACTTTCTCTCTCTCTCTCTCTCTCTCTCTCTCTCTCTCCTCAAAAAGCGCGTAGCCTGCTGCCATCGATCCGTGCAAATCTTGCCTCTGCACTCACAGCAGTGTAAAGACAGCAAATATTGTTGCAACCTTAAAGTGTTGTTTTATACAAATGCAGTGGGGCGCTTGCTTTTCCGCCTCACTTTCCTTTTCCTCACTTCTGCATTGCGTTGTGTCTCTGTGTGCGTGTGTGGGCTACGAATTTGTCCCACTGTGGGGACCCAAACCTGTACACACTCACAACCTCAAACCGCATTTGTGTTGTAGCTGGAAACGAACCACGTGCTAAGTACCAAAGAGCAAGTAGAGCCAGCTTAGCAACAGACTGGTTTTGCAGTGACCGGTGGTCCTGCAGGGCACTGTTTACACGAGCCAAGACTAAACTAATAATAATATTAACCATGGTTTATGTGACTGGGACATCAAACTGTAAATCACTGGTCATCATACAGCTTACAACAAAATGTGTCTGTGACACACACACACACACTAGTGTACTATAAACAGTGAACACATGCCCAGAGCAGCAAGCAGCCACCCCTGACACCTTGGGAGCAGTTTGGGGGTTCAGTGCCTTGCTCAAGAGCACATCAGAGTGAGGTTTCCCGTGCTCTGCCTGCCCCCAGGTCTCCTGCCGGTTGTCGAGTTCGAACTTTTGGTTCCAAACCTCCTCCGTTAACCATTAGGCCATAAGGGCTTGCAAAGGGGCTAGGGGATCACAATGAGAAAAACGTACTTACGACAGGTGTCCTGACTTACGTTATCCTCTCTTACTCCAAATGACTTGAGATGACTCTCGATAAATTTCTAGTCTCTAGTCTTTTTATCCTGACACTAGAAACCTGTCTGTGACAATAATTGGTATTAAAGGCTAGGCACCACTTAATGGTCCTCCATGAATATTTCACATTATTGTAGTTACTGACAGATATAAGTATGAATTAAAATGAAAATAGCTGCTTAATTTTCTTTAAAACTGACAATTTTATTAAATTGACGGAAAAACCCGAGCTCGCTACGGAAATTCTTGAACGCGACCGTGATGGTCTTTTAAACCTTATTCCTTCAATTAGTAAGAAATAACATGTTTTCTGACTATCAATAAACACAAGTTAGGAACTCAGATTCCACTGTGTTTATTTGTTTGACACTTTCATAGAGCTGCTGCTTAGCCTTTAAAGTCATCCCGTGTGCTCGGGAGGGTGTGGGTATTGTAACAAACCTGGCTCAGATGTGCTTCCCAGTGGGCGTTTACGTGATCACAGTCATGGTCTTTCATTATTGGTCTTAGCAAATGAGTGACTGTTGTTTCTTTTCTGCATGCCCTTGTTTCATTTAGTAATCCTTGAATCATGTTGCGGCAGTGTGCACACACAACGTTTCGCTTGGTTCTTTTATCACATTGGCATTTCGATGCTCACCCACCACAGCCATCGCCACCAAAGAGCCATTGTTGAAAATGCAGCTATGGGGAAGTTTTGCTAGGGAATCCTTCATGTAAAGCAGCCTGATGTTCTAACCCCTTACCCCCTTCTGTGTCGATTCGTTGCCACTAATTAGTCTTTATACGGAACTGACCAGCTTTTCCATTTCAACAAGTGGTTACAGTAGATTCAGTGAGATCTATAGTGGAGTGTGTCAGATTGGAGGTGGCTGATATAATGAAATGTGTAATACCACTGCCCTCTACGTAGCAAATGAATGCAATTCCTAGCTTATCAAGCTACGCCTTGTGTGTGATAAAAGGCCTTGGGCAAGACTCACTTCAAGTTTAGGAGCGCAGACATCTCTGCACTTTTATATTAAGAAATCCAAAGCTCTTCTGTCTTCAATGATTGTACCAAGTTAATTACAGAGTTGACGTGATGAAATAAGATGTAATTGGTCCAGTTCCCTGACCACACTGGGCTATGAATATTTGAGAGGCAGTTAGCTTGAGATGTTGGGTGCCAACAGTAAGGGGCATGGTCTACTGTAACGAGAGCTGACTGAAATAACGGTGAGGGAAGGAATAAGACAGGACAAATACACAGCTAACAACATTAGCTATTTCAGGCTAGAACCGAATCCTCCCACTGAAATGCCATTTCTAACACCTTTCTTTGTTTTCTTTGCTCTCACTGGCTCAGGGAAGTAGCTATGACTATGATAACCATTTGTATATGCATGTAAAAAAAATCTTGTAGTGACTTTGGCTGAGATGGACCAGTCAAAAATGGCAACACAGTAGAACAACACGCAGAGATTTGTACATAAAACAAATGTATCTTAGTAACTAATACATCCAAGCCATTAAAAAGATAAATCTCGGGATTTAGACGGTCATCAAATGGAGATCCAGGTACGTGATGTTCTGGATTGTACCTACTGTTTAGCCAACTATACTTTATGCACTTATTTGAAATGTGGATTTCATGTGTAACACACACACACACACACCCAAGGCAATTTTACTGCTGGTCATGGGGATTGAACGGGTGACATCAACCCAAGCCTGCTTCTCTATCCATTGCTGAGTTGCCTGTATTGCCAAATATGACCAATTTAATATACAATTATTGTGGTTCTATCTTATTTTGGGCACATATAACGTGTACAAAACAACACGAAAGTAAACACCCAGGTTTGGACTGTGGAGCACTGCAGCCGGAGTGACTTGCAGTGTTTTTGTTTGGTGTTTGTGATAAGGCGAACATGACAGACTGATAGACTGTACATACCAGCCATAAGTGTGATATGACCAGGGATGGCGATGGCTAGGTTTTACTTGGGCAACCCCCTTTCCCACTTTTGGCAAATCAAAGATACAGTGGAACCTCTACTAACGAACACATCTACTAACGAACTTTCCAAAATACGAACCAAACATTTGAATATTTTTTGCCTCCACCAACGAACCATGACTCTAGAAACGAACCCGAGCCTCCGCCGAGCCGACGGCTGGAAATGTCCACTGACCCCAATAGGTGAGTCTCCCAGCGTCCAGACTTGAGTGAGCTTTTAAGATTAGCAAATTGTAGCTTTAGCAATTTAGCATTAGTGTAAATAGCAGACATGGAAATTCGTGCTAAGTTAAGCCGTATCTACGCTTCGTCTCCCCACATTCACCACCTACTCTCCGTTATTCCACCCACCCCCCACCTCCCGTCATACAGCCAGTGCCTGTGTTACTGCTCCAGCCAGTCGTCACGTCTTCAAGGTAGCGATGTGTAACCACTTAAAACTTTATTATTTCTTTATTATCACTGTTACCACTGTATTTCTCTTTTATTTTTAGTAACGCTACATGTACTTTTTTACTAATTTGAGAGTGTTGTAAACATATATCAGTGCAAAAAGGGTGACTTTTGGGGTGGGGGCTGGAACACATTAATTGCTTTTCCATTGTTTTAAATGGGGAAAATTGACTCGAGGAACGAACTTTTTTACTTACGAACCGGGTCACGGACGGATCAAGTTCGTAGGTAGAGGTTCACTGTATATCCATAAATGTCTGTTTTCGACAGAATGTCCATTAATACATGTGCTAAAATATTATTATATTTTTATATAATACTTTAATCAAGTGCATAGACTTTACTCAAAATAACAGTACATTTCAAGTGCTGAAGCCTTGACTGAGGTTAACCAGCTTTTTTTTATAGAAATGATTCACTGACTGCTGTAAATTGAAAATGAAAGGATTCAACACCAATAATTCACCCATTCATATCAGTTTTATATTATTGCTATGGGAGAGCACTAAAATTTTATTGCTGCAGCAGCTGGGCACCGGAACATAACTGCAGTAACATTTAAGGTGGAATGGAAGATTCCACTAAGGGACTCCCTGTTCTTGTATGGAGATTTGAAACACATAAACACACAGACTGTCAAAATACCGTTTTATTACAGAATGGATATGAAAACTGAACGTCTGCTTTTATCATCATTAACATTAAACACTGAGAGTTCTACTGCTCTCACTATGAATCGCTACAACGGAGACTGAGCTGACCCCGCTGTAAACAGACTTCCTTGGATGAACTGAGGTGGATTTAACAGACACTTGGTTTCACGCTGAATTTAGAAGTTCCCAATTAAAATCCCATCATTGGAGCAGATCCATCTTGACTTTTACTCTCAAAACAGGGAGCGATGTAAACAAAATTATGTATCAGTTTCTTTTATGACAGGTTTGAAATGTACAGTCATATGAAGCAGTACTGTATAGTATTAGTTTAAACATATAGTGCTTGCAGTAAAGTTCAGATGTTACATTTTCTGCAATGCTTCAGAGATTTGGAACACAGTGGGCGAGGTCGCTCGGGCTATAATCCAAGTTAGCACTCTTTTCCAAGCACGTGAGTAATGCCCTGGGATATTGTGTAGGCAGCAGTTTGATAAGATGCAGTGACTGGTTTCGTGTCATGGAGAAGGCACCTGTTGTCCTTCACCCTGTGAGGCTGATAGGCCTTGTTTGGACAAGCAGCTCCTTTTTTATTCATATCTGATCTGAGCAGGACAGATTTTAAACAGTCGCAACGGCAAAAGAAGCCACATGAAATCAGAATTTTTACAATTGCATTCAAGCCAAATTGGCTGGTTGGTTTATAGTTGATTCAGATTGGTGTGAATTTGTTGAGGGTTCACGCTACGCTGCCTAAAATATATTAATAACGAGATTTCTGTGACATGCTTTTGGTCAAAATACAGCAAGGATCAAACAACGCCCTGTTCAGAACAACCACTTTCAGCTCATTCATTCATTCATTATCTGTAACCCTTATTCAGGGTCGCGGTGGGTCCAGAGCCTACCTGGAATCATTAGGCGCAAGGCAGGAATACACCCTGGAGGGAGCGCCAGTCCTTCACAGGGCAACACACACAGTCACACATTCACTCACACACTCACACCTACAGAGACTTCCACCTTCGCCAATCCACCTACCAACGTGTGTTTTTGGACCGTGGGAGGAAACCGGAGCACCCGGAGGAAACCCACGCAGACACAAGGAGAACACACCACACTCCTCACAGACAGTCACCCGGAGGAAACCCACGCAGACACAAGGAGAACACACCACACTCCTCACAGACAGTCACCCGGAGGAAACCCACGCAGACACAGGGAGAACACACCACACTCCTCACAGACAGTCACCCGGAGGAAACCCACGCAGACACAAGGAGAACACACCACACTCCTCACAGACAGTCACCCGGAGGAAACCCACGCAGACACAGGGAGTACACACCACACTCCTGGAGCGGGACTTGAACCCACAAGCTGTGTGACTTCCACACTACCTGCTGCACCACCGTGCCGCCCCCTTCAGCACATGTCATTTTAAATTAAAAAATGAATAGGAGGCCAAGCAGGCAGCAGAGGCACACAGAAGGTTCTTGTTTTCATCCTTTTTGCTCTGTTGTCTCTACTCATTGATTTCTTCACCCATTTCTGTGGTATGTGGCATATCCCTGCCTTACACATTCACACAAGACAGGTGCTGTGATTGAAGTTGCTCAGATACAGTTCTAATAATTCCCCTTATTGTATAAACATGGCTTGTTTCATCCCATGTTTTCTGACGTAGACACCCCTAAAAAAACAGACTGGCTTGTCTTTTTAAAGTGCTTGTGGCTTGTTAGGCTCTCCAGATCCCCAAATGAATGCACAAGCGCATTGAAAAAAGCACATCATGTATTTCGTTTAAAAAAAATTTAAATACCAATGATATAAAAAATCCCACATTTAAAAAAATTCAAAATGGAAATTCCACGTTTAACAATAGGCCAATTTGACAGACCACAGACGCTGACCAGCTGTGTGTTTTATTACAGAAGAAGAATAGCCTAAATATTCCTGTTAAATTGGATTCAGTGCAGCGTGTGATGAATGAAAGTCATTGTATTCCTGTATTTTGATTGTGTTTTTAAAATTACGGCTCTACTTCTTCTATTTCACCTCTTTTGACAACAGGTATAAAACTGTACCGGTGCGTATTTACTCCATTGTACTGAAGTGCTGTATAAAATACATGTTGGTAGGTAGTTTGGCGGTTCAAAAATATCCATAGTTGGGAGTGTGTGAGTGACTGAGTGAGTGTGCGGTGCCCTGTCACGGACCGGTCCCATGACCAGGGTGTTCCTGCCTTGCACCTAGTGGTTCCGGATAGGCTCTGTAACCACCAGCGCCCTGAAGAGGACATAGCAGTCAGAAAGTGAATGAATGAGCAAATTTTATGAATTCTAACAACATTTCTATCAAAATAAATGGTCTTTTAATTAAATATATTTAAGGTTTATTGAGAGTCTTCGCAGAATTTTTCAGTATGAAACTCAAAAACACCAAATGCGTTTGTGCTAAATGTGGGTAAAAATGTTTGGCCAATAGGAGAAATGCTGTAGGATGATGACATAAATATTAGCTTATGACTGGTTACCTTGGGATGCATTTGCTGTAAGTGGAGGAAACATCTGGCTTTTGGGAAGAAGATGAGGGATTGTAGCCCCTTTTCTCAAGAAGCCTGTAATTAGGACCAATTTACTGGATACTCTATAAGCAACAGATGTGTCTGTGTGTATGTAAGAGAGTGTGAGGCTTTGTGTTTTGGTTTACAATACCTCCTTGTGTGTGTGTGTGTGTGTGTGTGTGTGCCGATGCAGAAGGTGGGTTCAAAAGCAGGGCATGATAGCTACCGAAAGTGTGAGGCAGATTTGCATGACTTTGCATATCAATACTCAGATTACTCTTCATTTTGCATTCATCTCAAGCGTCAGTCCCAATCCCAACGGTGACTGGCTGATTGCTGGCTCATTGCTTGGGCTGAAAGATTTGGGGGAAATGTTTAATAGTCATTTCTAATATGTTGTGTCTGTGATTCAGACTGTGATTATTTCTATAAATGAAAGCCTAGGTCTGATGTTTTGGTCAAGCAGACCAGAACCAGGACCAGGACCAGGACATCCATATACTCAGGCTCTAGAGTTCGTCATGGTTCTGCTGCGGCAGCATGTGACATTACGGTGGCTTTGGATTGGTCAAACTGATTTATAGGCAAATTAGGTGTTCAGCATTACTGAGGTTCACAACTAAAACAAGCCCAGAATTAAAAGAGCAGCTTTTGGGCTTGGGACGTTTTGCTTTTTTTTTTTTTAACTGTGATTTTGGTTTTGATCATTAATGTTTCAGGTGTGACACAATTGTGCTTTAAGATCCCACTTTGAGTTTGCTGTGTTAGCCCCTTGTCTGCCTGGGTTTCCTCCCACAATCCAATTAGGTGGGCTAGCTGTTTCAAACAATGAATGTGTGAGTGACTAAGTGAGTGTTTGAAATTGTCCTGGGTTTCCTCCGGGTGACTGTCTGTGAGGAGTGTGGTGTGTTCTCCCTGTGTCTGTGCGGGTTTCCTCCAGGTGACTGTCTGTGAGGAGTGTGGTGTGTTCTCCCTGTGTCTGCGTGGGTTTCCTCCGGGTGTCTGTCTGTGAGGAGTGTGGTGTGTTCTCCCTGTGTCTGCGTGGGTTTCCTCCGGGTGTCTGTCTGTGAGGAGTGTGGTGTGTTCTCCCTGTGTCTGTGTGGGTTTCCTCCGGGTGACTGTCTGTGAGGAGTGTGGTGTGTTCTCCCTGTGTCTGCGTGGGTTTCCTCCGGGTGACTGTCTGTGAAGAGTGTGGTGTGTTCTCCCTGTGTCTGCGTGGGTTTCCTCCGGGTGACTGTCTGTGAGGAGTGTGGTGTGTTCTCCCTGTGTCTGCGTGGGTTTCCTCCGGGTGACTGTCTGTGAGGAGTGTGGTGTGTTCTCCCTGTGTCTGCGTGGGTTTCCTCCGGGTGACTGTCTGTGAGGAGTGTGGTGTGTTCTCCCTGTGTCTGCGTGGGTTTCCTCCGGGTGCTCCGGTTTCCTCCCCAGGTCCAAAAACACACGTTGGTAGGTGGATTGGTGACTCAAAAGTGTCTGTAGGTGAGTGAATGTGTGTGTGTGTTGCCCTGTGAAAGACTGGCGCACCCTCCAGGGTGTATTCCCGCCTTGCGCAATGATTCCAGGTAGGCTCTGGACCCACCACGACTTACAGATATTGAATGAATGAATGAATGTTAGTGTGTGAGTGACTGAGTGTGTGTGTTAAATCGACCACAGGTGTGAATGTGTAAACAAGTGTGATGCCCTGTGATGCATCAGCGCTTTGTGCCCAGAGATTTTCAGTACTGAGACCTTTATCCGGACGAAGGCGTTACAGAAAATGAATGAATGAATACCAACTGAACTCTATTCATGTAAAGGATCTTTGGATTACAGCACCTTGGTCATTCAACCTGAAACTGTATTAAAAAAGCATTCTCAACTGGGTCCATTTCCATTTTCTTGTCTGGTAACGAGGTGACCTTTGAGAAATATAAATCTACATTGATCTACAATGTGCAACATTACAGACAGTGATAAAAAACATATAGAATAAGCTTTCATTGACACAGATATAGATGGTAATTGTGTGTTTGATTGGCATGATTACTGATAAATACTCTTCTTTAAACCAAACTGGAGGGGGATGTGTACTGTAATTACACTGGCGTCCACTAGAGGGTCTGTAAGAAGTGTGTATCAATACTTCACAGGTAAGAGAAGTGCATTCAGTGTGCTATTGGCTGAAAGAGCTCTCTTAATGTTCCTTGTCTGTACACGAGGTACACTGGCTGTGACAGGGTAATGTGCTCTGTCAGAGTCTGCTCCTCTTTTTAGATGTTTACCAGCACGGGAACCACATATTGGTTGTTGTTTTTTTTTAAAGCTTGCTGAGTTGTGTAGAAAAACTGCAATTTATGTCCAAGCCTAGGTTCAACACCTTTTCTTTTTCCAGCAGATGTCAGTAGGAATGTTGGCCAGGAGAAAGTCACAGTTCACAGAGGACGCCAGCAACACTAATTCTCTCATGTTGACTTTCAACAATAAAAGTTAGGTCATGAACGTGCAAGAGACTTTACCTTTCCATAAAATAGACCCAGATTTAATCAACTGTGGATTTCTGGTTCATTTGTCAGATTTACACTGACATTTATCTACCTCTATTTTTGGATATCCACCCACTGACATTATATTTGAATGAATAATTACTTTTCTTTAAAGTACGTGTATTTTGTATTGGAACTTGAGGCTCAGTTATTGAACTGGCAAAGTGATGGGTGGGTCTTCCTCAACTCACCTGACGTCTGGCCTGTATAAGGTGGCCCAACATTCAAGGCCAAATACTGGTCATAAGAGAACTGGAGATGTGCCGTATTTGGGCCAAACTTTCTTTGGTACGTGGGAAAGTTGCTCGTCTGAAACTCTGTTGAACTAGAATTCAGAAACACGATTATATAAACGCCCGCTCCGGGTGACTGTCTGTGAGGAGTTGGTGTGTTCTCCCCGTGTCCTCGTGGGTTTCCTCCGGGTGCTCCGGTTTCCTCCCACAGTCCAAAAACACACGTTGCAGGTGGATTGGCGACTCGAAAGTGTCCGTAGGTGTGAGTGAGTGGGTGAATGTGTGTGTGTCTGTGTTGCCCTTTGAAGGACTGGCGCCCCCTCCAGGGTGTGTTCCCGCCTTGCGCCCGATGATTCCAGGTAGGCTCTGGACCCCCCGCGACCCTAAAATTGGATAAGCGGTTACAGATAATGGATGGATGGATGGATTATATAAACGTGAGTTGGTCGTAATTTACGCTTGAGTGGTAATAAAGATCGTAATAGTGTTAATAGCATAATACAGTATTATATTTGAGCACTTTTGTTACTGAATTTGAAGGGTTCAGGGGGTTCAACACTGAAGAGAGTGCATGTGGAGTCATAACCCTAGTAAAAATATACCAGTTAAAATATTTTTTCAGATGTTTTCCACATGTTTAGAAGCCTATTTTTAGAACCGAATGCCACAACCAAAACCATATCATCTCCACCGATTTAGCCTCGTCATTTACACTCTGTGTCATAACACGGTCTGGCACCAATATCCACCTATAACACACACACACACACACACACACACACTTTGAGCTGATAGGATAGAAAGAGCGAGCTCAGTGGCAATGGCCCATGAAGCCCAACCCGAAGCCATCAGTTACAACAGTAGACAGTCTGGTCTCAATCAGTGTGAGGGAAGATTTGAACATGATACAAGGTCTGCATATGTGGCCAGATGCTGCTGATGTAGCACTTTTGCAGACAGTCTGTATGAGAGTGAATGTTATTGTACTGATTACTGAAGTATTGGGTTTCTATTGCTATTTGTTTCAAATAGTGGGGGACCAGCTTGGAAAGAGTGAGCAATCAGTTTTACATTTCTCACATCAGCTTAACATGGACATTCCAAACACTTTTGCCATTGACATGTTAACATTTTTAACAGATAGTGTTCAAATATTTCAATATTGTATACGGTTATGAAGTAAATAAAAGATAGGATGTTCTATGACTGACGGGCTGAGTATAATGATTGATCTAGTGTTGGATGATACGGCAAAACAAAACCATCACAATTCCTAAAGAGCTTTTTACAGTACACGCTTCCTCTGAGACACAATGCCATTTCAGATCAACACCCTTAGAGCAGGACACTATTTCATTCATTTATTCATTCATTATCTGTAACCCTTATCCAGGAATCATTGGGCACAAGGCGAGAATACACCCTGGGGGGGGGGGGGGGGGGGGGTGGGGGGGGGGGTGCGCCAGACCTTCACAGGGCAACACAGACACATTCACTCACACACTCACACCTACGGACACTTTTGAGTCGCCAATCCACCTACCATCGTGTGTTTTGGACTGTGGGAGGAAACCGGAGCACCCGGAGGAAACCCACGCAGACACAGGGAGAACACACCACACTCCTCACAGACAGTCACCCGGAGGAAACCCACGCAGACACAGAGAGAACATACCACACTCCTCACAGACAGTCACCTGGAGGAAACCCACGCAGACACAGGGAGAACACACCACACTCCTCACAGACAGTCACCTGGAGGAAACCCACACAGACACAGAGAGAACATACCACACTCCTCACAGACAGTCACCCGGAGTAAACCCACACAGACACAGGGAGAACACACCACACTCCTCACAGACAATCACCCGGAGGAAACCCACGCAGACACAGGGAGAACACACCACACTTCTCACAGACAGTCACCCGGAGGAAACCCACGCAGACACAGGGAGAACACACCACATTTCTCACAGACAGTCACCCGGAGGAAACCCACGCAGACACAGGGAGAACACACCACATTTCTCACAGACAGTCACCCGGAGGAAACCCACGCAGACAGGGAGAACACACCACACTCCTCACAGACAGTCACAGGTGTTATTCAGATGAATCAAATGTTTCCAGATATAGTCATTTTAAGATGTCACCATATTGTTTCACTTACGAAGCCCTAATGTAAGGTCTCCATCCAATATGCTAGGCTTTCTCTCTCGGCTTATGGCAGAGAAAATGCATCTGGAGGCGCTTAGACAGCGAAGAGCTCTGCAATCATTGAAAATAACAAAAAGGGACAAGAGCATTGCTCTATTCGTGCTCCACACGTGGGTAATATTGACTTTTTGTCAAACCATATGCGTTTTTATTTGACATGATTTATTACTTAAGGTGGAACTGACTCGAAATTCAGGAGAGTGCTAACAACATGAAAGTAAATACAAACTGAAAGCACTAAACTAAACAATTTGAGTTCTGTGGTAGTTTAAACAGTGAATAAAAATGTACAGAGAACTTAAACATTAGCCACGTACAAGCAACTGGCGGTTTTTACTCAAACATACTGTTATACCTTAAAAGAGGCAGAGCTTCTGAACGTAAACAAACCAGAGAGAACAGCAGCTCCCCAGAATTGTCAGTGTTGCTTTTAAGTCACGTTTCTGAAGTTCTCCCAAAGTTCTGAATAAGCTAACGTGTATGTGTGTGTTTGTTCGCTTGTGAGTGTGTGTGTGTGTGTGTAATATCCTCAATGGACCAAAAACAAGATATAAAACTTAGCCGTATCTTTACTGCAGAGAAAATAATGCCGTCCTTGATCTTAATTACATTAAACCCTGTGGACTACAGTGGAGCTTTATGGAGCAGATGTTTTTTTTTTTGTGTATATTTTTAGCTCTGGTTCCTTAGTCGTGTGTTGTGTAGCAGAGGTACATTTCATCTTCGGTGCAAACTGTACATTGTCAGATGCCATACTTATATTCCATACAGTGCTCTAGTATGTCTGGAAGGCATTACAGAGCGACTTTCTGCAGCACGTCTGCGCCACTACACTGGATGTGACTGAGAGCCGAGATCACATCCTCGACCTCTTGAAGCAGACGGTTTCAGTGGTTGAGCTGAAAGAAAGAGCTGAGAAGCCTGAGATTCTAAGGGAAGTATGGCTATCAGGTTGTGGGCTTTAATCACATGAACAACAACAACATAAATAAATAAATAAATAAGCTCCTTACAACTTTCGCGCAATTGAAACTGAGAAATGTCGGCTTTTCTGCGAAGCAGCGAGTCTTCTGAAAAACCACAGCTTGGCTTATGGCTTTTGGTTTTGGTTTATGAGGCAACTGGTTATTCACTGTGGTCATGTCGACAGCTTAGCTCTTCTGTGTGTGTGTGTGTGAGTGTGTGAGAGAGAGAGAGAGAGAGTGTGTGTATGTGTGTGTGTGTCTCCATTTCACCATAGCTATCATGTCTAACAGACATCACATGTAAACTTAGCCAGATTTACAGGAGTAAGCTTTGACTGATGCAGATAAATTAGACATAGACAAATGAAGTCTGGGGAGATGGGACAGATAGCACACAGATGTTTCTCTGGACCGTTCTCATAGAAATAGACAAGCTGCAGAGCGTCGCTGTCCAGTGAAAAACAGGTATCTCCAAAATAGCAGCTTCACAGGAGACAGAAAAACCTTAACATTTGATTGAAGTCTGTGTAAAGAGATTGTATTCTAAGCTTTTCTGGGGTGTTTGTTTTATTTTGAATAGTGTTTATACAATGTTTAGCATTTAACATTGAACTGAGATAAAACAGAGACACCATCAGACAGTGGCAACATGGCAGTGGAGATTTCTCTAGTAGACACCAGCCGAGACAGAGACAGAAATTATGCATCATTTGTCAGATTATTTTCAGGGAGTTTTGAACTTTTCAGGGAGTTTTTAGCCGAACAGTTTCAGTTGTATACGCTTCTTCTGAACAGACTTACACAGAAGAACTACCACCATATGCTAAACCCAACAACCCTGACTTGTTGTTGACATTACATTGCAGAGTCTTCAGGAAATCCTAGAGATGAAGAAAAAATAGGCAGATTATCATCTTAGTACTTAAACAGGCCAATTGAATACTGACTTGTGCCCCTGCAATATCCTGATGCCAGTTTGTTTAAAGGCAGATGTCTGAGTTGCAGCAAAAAATGCCATAAAAATTCAGGGGTTGCAGGGAGGCTTGGTCAAAATTTGTACATTCCTAAACCAAGAGCAGCAGGGCCTGGTGCACTGTCACGCACATTGAGCATTTAGATTATGTGCAAGATTTGTACATAGTGTTTCTGCATCAGTGTCACGTTGACTCCAGTTTGTCCTCGTCAGGGAAAATTAGGGTAAATATTAATTACGGAAGTGTGGTATCCACTTTATAACTACTGTCACACAATTTAAAAAATATTAGCACTGCATATGATATGGGTGGCACGGTGGTGCAGCAGGTTAGTGTCGCATTCACACCAGGGTCCTGGAGGTTGTGGGCTCGAGTCCCGCTCCAGGTGACTGTCTTTAAGGAGTGTGGTGTGTTCTTTCTGTGTCTGTGTGGGTTTCCTCCGGGTGACTGTCTGTGAGGAGTGTGGTGTGTTCTCTCTGTGTCTGTGTGGGTTTCCTCCGGGTGACTGTCTGTGAGCAGTGTGGTGTGTTCTCCCTGTGTCTGTGTGGGTTTCCTCCAGGTTACTGTCTGTGAGGAGTGTGGTGTGTTCTCCCTGTGCCTGCGTGGGTTTTCTCCAGGTGACTGTCTGTGAGGAGTGTGGTGTGTTCTCTCTGTGTCTGCTTAGGTTTCCTCCGGGTGACTGTCTGTGAGGAGTGTGGTGTGTTCTCTCTGTGTCTGCGTGGGTTTCCTCCGGGTGACTGTCTGTGAGGAGTGTGGTGTGTTCTCTCTGTGTCTGCGTGGGTTTCCTCCGGGTACTCCGATTTCTTCCCATGGTCCAAAAACACACGTTGGTAGGCGGATTGGTGACTCAAAAGTGTCCATAGGTGTGAGTGTGTGAGTGTGTGTGTCGCCCTCTCCAGGGTGTATTCCCGCCTTACAGTATGGTTGGTCTTGGCTCATATCTGTCCAATGAACAGTTTTCAATGCTGTGCAGTTCAGCTCAGCACAGCCTGACAGTGCACATCGACACATGCGTTGACAACAAAAACCTATTTCTGATTTCAGCAAATTTCAGTGGCTTGTGCTGGAGGAACAGAAAAGTTAAATAAATAACAATAAAATAAGTTGGTTCTACACTGTTTGGAAGCACAGCTGGCCAGCTCACAGGTACTTGTGGTTTAGCACACCACAGCAGATGGTTTCCCAGCAAACTCCAGCTCAAATCACACCTATTCATTTTTTCACTCCTAACTCAGCACTAAACTCACAACTAAGGTGGGCTACTGGGCTTGTGTTTTTCCCCCTGCTGTTATCAGACTGTGACATCACCAGTCTTTGAGCTCCTACAGCGCCCCCTCCCTGTGGCTCTCTTAAATGCATGGCATTGTACTTAAAGACACAGAACAAAAAATTGACATACCACACAAACATCATAAGTACTGCCCTCATTTTGAGATACCGTCCACATTTTTAAAGACCACACTATATGTTATTATTGTTATACTGCCCAACACTAATCTTAATATTATTAAAGAGTACCTCCACATCATTCATTCATTCTACTTTCCTGGTCCAGTTCCTAGCAGGAATCAGCCAGGAACTATGGCCAGGACATGTTCATTTCTGCCCATCACAAATTAAGCTGTTCCAGGGACCTGCATCAATTTTCCAATCACTCAGACAAGGACTGTGGGTTTGGTTCTAAGTGGGTACCTGTGATGATGTGGGCTCTGTTTACTGTTCTGAAATTGATGAGCGGAATTAGGTTTGTGAAGAGGCTAAGACTGGAGCTTGGCACCTGGGAAGGAATGAAGGTGGACCCTCTTGGTTTACCCGTTTGAACACCATCAGTGCTCTAAAGAGAGATCTACATTAAACATGAGGGAACACAAAGAGAAAAAAGAGCAGGTACACTTCAGGAGGATATCAGAATATCGCTGGTACAAGCAAAGCTGCTGGCCATGGTCTTTTTATGTGGAGTTTTAATGGAGCTGGAGATAATAGCTTGGCTTTATTACACAGTATCCAGAAGGAGAGATTCTTGGAAAGCTCTGTGCACTGCTGAGTCTCCTGGGTTTTATGGTTTTTCAGACTCTGAGGCTATTGAGTGGTCAGAAAGCATGTTCTTTTAGTCCAAAATAGGTTTTTCAGTTTACAGGGATGATTAAAATCACGAACATCTCGGTCAAGGTGATGTGTGTGATGAAACAGTGAAGATATCCTTAGTGGGTTTTTTTGTAATGATTGCTTCAATTTCCTCTCACAATAGGAAAAAAAATAATAAAACAATTGAGTGTGTGAAATTGTCCACAGGTGTGTGTGTGAGTGACTGGGTGAGTGTGTGAAATTGTCCACTGGTGTGTGTGTGTGTGAGTGACTGGGTGAGTGTGTGAAATTGTCCACTGGTGTGTGTGTGTGAGTGACTGGGTGAGTGTGTGAAATTGTCCACTGGTGTGTGTGTGTGTGAGTGACTGGGTGAGTGTGTGAAATTGTCCACTGGTGTGTGTGTGTGAGTGACTGGGTGAGTGTGTGAAATTGTCCACTGGTGTGTGTGTGAGTGACTGGGTGAGTGTGTGAAATTGTCCACTGGTGTGTGTGTGTGTGTGAGTGACTGGGTGAGTGTGTGAAATTGTCCACTGGTGTGTGTGTGTGTGAGTGACTGGGTGAGTGTGTGAAATTGTCCACAGGTGTGAGTGTGCGAGTGACTGGGTGAGTGTGTGAAATTGTCCACAGGTGTGAGTGAGTGAGTGACTGGGTGAGTGTGTGAAATTGTCCACTGGTGTGTGTGTGTGTGAGTGACTGGGTGAGTGTGTGAAATTGTCCACTGGTGTGTGTGTGTGTGTGAGTGACTGGGTGAGTGTGTGAAATTGTCCACTGGTGTGTGTGTGTGAGTGACTGGGTGAGTGTGTGAAATTGTCCACTGGTGTGTGTGTGAGTGACTGGGTGAGTGTGTGAAATTGTCCACTGGTGTGTGTGTGTGTGTGAGTGACTGGGTGAGTGTGTGAAATTGTCCACTGGTGTGTGTGTGTGTGAGTGACTGGGTGAGTGTGTGAAATTGTCCACAGGTGTGAGTGTGCGAGTGACTGGGTGAGTGTGTGAAATTGTCCACAGGTGTGAGTGAGTGAGTGACTGGGTGAGTGTGTGAAATTGTCCACAGGTGTGAGTGTGTGAGTGACTGGGTGAGTGTGTGAAATTGTCCACAGGTGTGAGTGAGTGACTGACTGGGTGAGTGTGTGAAATTGTCCACAGGTGTGAGTGAGTGAGTGACTGGGTGAGTGTGTGAAATTGTCCACAGGTGTGAGTGTGTGAGTGACTGGGTGAGTGTGTGAAATTGTCCACAGGTGTGAGTGAGTGACTGACTGGGTGAGTGTGTGAAATTGTCCACAGGTGTGAGTGAGTGAGTGACTGGGTGAATGTGTGAAATTGTCCACAGGTGTGAGTGTGTGAGTGACTGGGTGAGTGTGTGAAATTGTCCACAGGTGTGAGTGAGTGACTGACTGGGTGAGTGTGTGAAATTGTCCACAGGTGTGAGTGAGTGAGTGACTGGGTGAGTGTGTGAAATTGTCCACAGGTGTGTGTGCGAGTGACGGGGTGAGTGTGTGAAATTGTCCACAGGTGTGAGTGACGGGGTGAGTGTGTGAAATTGTCCACAGGTGTGAGTGTGTGAGTGACGGGGTGAGTGTGTGAAATTGTCCACAGGTGTGAGTGACTGGGTGAGTGTGGTAATTTGTCCACAGGTGTGAGTGTGTGAGTGACTGAGTGAGTATGTGAGGACCCATCGCGATTCTGACTCCTGACACTTAATTAGTGATATGCAGTCATCTTTCAGTGTAAAGTTTCAGCTAATAACCAGCTGCTGTAAATTCCTATTTACCCTTTTTGACTAATGTATATGCACCATTAATATAATCTTACTGTTGAACAAAGGCTTATATAAAATATTATTAACCACTATATATTTGTAAGACATTTGGGCTCATTTTAAATAATGACGTATCCACAATGAAATGCGGGATTTTTTGAACGGTGGTTAAAGCGGTTCTGTTACGACGACTGTCTGTTTTTTTGGCTTATTACCAGGAAAAGGATTTGACGTGCAGGGTTTCTCATTAGGGAAACCCCAGTCTACGTGAGTATCTGTCTGAGCTCAGGCTGTCATTTACTGTATCTGGATGCTCACTCCAGCATCTGAGCAACAGATGAACGTCCTCCGTAGACTGTGGGTTGGGAACCAGAGGGAAGCGTGGCTCAAAGTCCTGGCGGAAATGTTCGTGCTGTTTAGACTTGCACATCAAGAAAGGGTCAAGTCCCCTTGACAAATTTGGTTCAAGGTTCTCACTTTTCCATTGCCGCACCTGCTTAATGACAGCCTTTTTCCAGTTCCGTGTCTACGCTGATGTTAAACGTTTTATTTTTTCAGTCTCTTGTGAAATCTAGCAGTTTGTTTTTAGCAAAGCCGCTTGGCAGGCATTTCTGATTATCACATTAGCGAGTCCAGGCTGAAGTCGGAATGGCAAGCACGTGTGTAGATAAAGTAAGAAGTAAACAGAGGATGATTCGTCAGTAATCAATTCGCAGTTTGCTGGTCTTGTTTCCCTGGCTTGGATTGCATCTGCGTCTGTCTTTTTCCTCAGTCGTCTTTTCATAGATTCTCCTCGACTCGGCTGGGGTCCATTTGCCCCGTGGGCTCTCGTGATGCCTCTCGACGAGTGTTTCCAATCACTGCATTTGGGCCTCGCTGCTCGCCTTTACCACGACAGCTCGGCTTTATTAGAAACATATTTGATTTAATGCTAAGCGGCATTAGAAGTTAAATAGTTGAAACACGACGGAGCTGTATCGCGTGAGCCACTCGGTCTTAGATCTACAGTATGTGGCATTTGAAATGTATTAAACTATTAAGTACAAAGTCCCACCGGGAGGTTCACCCCCAGATAGACTCTAAGGATCAGGTTAACTGCTGATCATTGGGAACAATCAGGCCTGATGCTTTAAAGATGGCTTAAGGTTTGCGTATACACCGGTCAGCCACAACATTAAAACCACCAACATGCGACACAGATAAGCTTGATTAGCTAGTTACCGTGGCACCTGTCAAAGGGTGGGATATAGTCGACATGTGAAGAGTTCCTGTGCTGGAAGTGTGAGGATCTGAGTGGCTTTGACAAGGAAAACTATGATGATGATGAAACCTTCCCAGTAAACAAGGAACGTCCCTGGACGTTCAAAATAGGTCTAAAAGTAGTCTGTCCGTTAAAGACATATTTTAAACGTCAATGGACGTCCAAAATCCATCTTAATAAGTTAGTTATGAAGTAGTGACCAATCGATAACGTCAATGGACGTCCAAAATGCGTTTTATACAAGTAATTTATTTCGGGACCAATTAATAACGTCAATGGACGTCCAAAATACGTCTAATAGTCGTCTTTTCAATGTCTGTGTTTGTACGTCTTTTCAACTTTCATTTTCAACCTTAAGAGAACGTTGATCAGACGGCAGTCATTACATTATTTCAACGTTGAATCAACGGCTAAATGTTTACTGGGTTGGGTCCTGGGATTCATGTGCAAATAAATTTGAGAGGTATCACCCCACCCCCTTCATGGCAACAGTTTTCATTGAAGGCAGTAGCCCCTTTGAGTTGGATAATGCTCTGTGCCACGCTGCAAACATTGTCCAGGTATGGTCCGAGAGACATGACAAAGAGTTCAAGGTGTTGTCTTGGTTACCACCATATATCCGATTCGCAGTTTGCAGGACTTGAAAGGGCTGTTGCCACTTCCTTTTTTAATTTGTCACTTCCTTTAAAATGTGACAAATTAAAAGTCTTAGCAGCTCTTTCATTCTCTGTAAATGCCCCTTCATTTCAAATCCCTAACCTCTGTCTGTTACTTTCTGTTTTGCTCTCACCTTTAGTTCTTTTTTAGCAGCTGAACGACTTCCTCATCGGCGGTGTAAGGCGACCGAATTAAATAAGGCTGTGTGTGTGTTCTGGTGAAGTTAACTCTAGTTGCTTTTTTTTAGCCATGAATTCTGAAGACCAGTACCTAAGAACCAGATTCTCAGGAAGTCCAGTACTTAATCAAATTTTATGGACCGGTTACATAGTAAGGAAGGTTATGCTACTTTTAAAACGAGTGGAAAGATTTCCATTACTGGCGCCTGAAGCAGAATGTCTGTTTTACACTTACTGGCTAGGATTTTTAGAGCTGTAACTTTTATTCTAATAGAAAGCAAGCGGTTAAATGTGGTATTGTTTACACTTACAGCATCCACAGCCACTTTAATCACGTTTTAATCTGGTTACAGTTGGAAGCTAATTCTGGATTAAAAGACTCCCCCAAAGACTTTTATCAACTAATTCAATATTTTGTGAAGTAGGACATACATTTACATGGACTAGTATCTTGTCGTTGCCTGTTAGGCAGTGACATTGTCGTTGTCGTTTCCTGTTAGGACAGCGTGCAAGACCCAGGAAATAGTTTAGCTCTTATCAGTGCTTTTATATGACTTCCTCAACATTTCAGAGATAATAAATCAGTGATATGTTAAACATGAACAGTAAATCCTGCTGCTGACAGATTTGATTGTGTTGCGCATTAATGGACGTTTATCCTTATAAAGAATATTTATACATGGCCGACACACAGTTAGAATGAATGTAACTTGTCGATATTCGTAACTCCTTTGAGCTCTCATCATTTAAGAACATTAAACACCTAGGTATCCTTAATAACGACTGTCCGAGAGTCGCAAAGACGCACAGATCAGAAGACTCCAAAAATACATGACCCCGTGACCTACCGTGCAAGTGTGTGAACAGCCTCTACCTGAGGCCCGGCTTTAGTCCTTTGCCCTAAAATGTCCCCCTTGCTTCGGCCAGCTGGTTTCAGTTCAGGGCCCATCTGGTTCTATCTCCAGTGCAAGAATTTCAGGAATACGTCCTGGATTCATGCCCACATCCGTTCACACAGACAAGTGTTTTCAATTACACTCTCTTTAAATGGCTCTGAGGAGCTTGTGGTGTGTGTGCGTGTGTGTACGTTTGTGTGTGTGTGTGTGTGTGTGCATGCGTCTATGCGTGGGCGTGCGCACGTCTGAGTCATCCGTTCACACCGACGAATGTTTTCAATTAAGCTCCTTTAAATGGCATTGAAGAGCTTGTGGGCCAAAGTGGATGGGAGATGGGTGGGTGGGAGTTAGTGGTAAATGCTACTTAAAAGAGTTCTGTATCCCTAAATAACAAGTGAGACTTGCTGTGTGTGTGTTGGTGTGTGTGTGTTGGCATGTGCTTGATTCCAGTTTTCTCCGGATTACGATGAGTTTACAGTGTGATATCAGTGCTCTCTCTCTCTCTCTCTCTCTCTCTCTCTCTCACACACACACACACACACACACATTCAATCTTTTCTTGCCTTTTAATAGAAGCACAAATAAACACGAGTGCTATTATCTGAGCAAATCAGAGGAGAGTGTGAGATTCCAGTGAGAGGTAGCTGGACGCTGAAGAGAAGACGCATGAAATTCCAGGGCCATTCATCTCAGGAGAATCATCTGAGCCACAGGAGACATCAGCTTTTTTTGTGTGTTTCCACCTGATCTCGTTGCTGTCCAGGAGAAACTACAGAGACGTGAAAGAGATCTCCTCGTGTTTTTTTTTTTGTCTTTCCTAAGGGTAAGACAGTCCTGCATGAACGTGTTCAGTTTTAGCGTGTCGTGTATTATAAGACAATAGAATATTCAGAATGCCTGTGGATCGTGAACGGACGTGGGCCACATGGCAACATGTTTACTAGGTCTGTAGTTTCTGTAGACAAAGCTGTCCCCTATTTGCACACTCACATTTTCCCCATCTCCTTTAGCCATTGCATTTAGTCAATTACTGAATGGCACACACTGTTTCGCATCAGCTGAGGTCACTCCGAAGGTCAGTCTCACACACACACACACACACACACACACACACACACAGAGAAAACTGGTGGAATATTAAATCATTACCTTTTACGTTTGACACTAACAGCAATGTAAGCACCTACAAATTTACTGAACGTCCATAAAGCACTTGCGTCACACGCACTCCCGACTCCCACAGAGCTGTCGAGCAGTTCGTACTGATTTATGAACCACAAGGGGTCATAAGATTTTACCGTTGAAAGGACATCAAGTTGAGTTGTATTTGATTTGATGGCTGTTAGAAACCGGAGCTTTCCCAGACCATCTTTGCACAGGCAAATATCAAGAGTCGAGCACTCGTCTATTTAAGAGGGCGCATTTCTTCAGCATTATTTTGTGCTCAGAGGCAGGATATGGGGTTTGCAGAGCTGGAAATAGTGGTGTAGATGCCTTCTTCAGAAAACTGCTACGCTGTGGTAATTCACTTCTAAAAGCCTAGAATTAAAGGGACTGTTGAGTGATGTATTCATCTTAGCACATAATTTCTGAAAGCTCCTACCATCCCACAGACTGAAATACAACAAACCAGTCTGTTTTATGTGTGCTGCCTATTTATGGTTTTCTGCTGTGTCTTACCTAGGCATCGCTCCTGCCTTCTGATCTGAGTCGCTACAATCACAGAAAGCACTCAGACAATCTTAAACAGAGCCAAACTGTTAAAGGAAGTGCAGTGAAATAAGTTAAACTAGAGCAAAAAAAAGAAAGAGAACAGAGTGAAAATGGCTAAAGAAACAGTGTTTCTGTCATTCCTCACACCTGGGCTCTGGAGCTGAACTGAGCTCTTTGTGTGGCTCAGTATCATTTAAAGGTGACATTGTAATGAAAAAAAACAAAACACTTTTTATAAAACTCAGAAGATATTTCCTCACCATTTGCTAGCTCACCACTACTGCATGACTACTGACGTGCGGACTGACCAATTAAATGTTTACAGAGAAGGTTATCGACCAATAACGGTAGCTCTACAGTCAGACCGTCCAATCAGAAGATTTTAGGCTACTTCACCACGCCCCCTTCTCACTCAAGCGAACCAATCGGAGTAGGGGAGGGCGGGACTAGTTTGTGAACGAAACTTCTCGAAGTTCTATGTAAGCTCTAGAAAAACAAAATGTGAAATTCCGCCCTGACATTTTTTTAAGTCTAAAAAAGAGGACATGTCCAGGTAAAAGAGGACGTCTGGTCACCCTAGTTAAGGTGGAAATATCGGCTAACAGCTTTACCAAAAGTGCTACAAATCGAAATAACCCGAGTTACAAATGAGTTTCTGTGGTAATTCAAATCTTACAGACAAGTTAAACTTCAGCCACGTTCAAACAACAGTCGCTTTTCTTCTCAAACATACCATTCCACCTTAATGGTATGTAAACAAACATAAACAAACGGCATTTACCTACAATCGTAGACGTCCCCTTTAAAGAGCAGGCACTGACACAAGTCATTCTGAACAGGGCTGTTTAGACAAGGGGGAGAACGGTGCTTTGTTGTTTGATCCTTGTGGTATTTTGACCAAAGCCTGTCAGAGGTGTCAGTAAGACTTCAGGGGGGAGATTATGTCACTGTTATTTAAGAGTAAACTCCATAAGAGTAACATTTGTCATGTTTTACTGTGGCTAATAATATTTTTCCTATTTATGACTATATCACCTGGCGTGTAACATTCTTACCAATGTTTTAAATCTCAGTTTTGTTTTACAGTGCAATGACAGTTTCTGCACTTCCTGAGAACCATATTTTATACCGTTTCTTAGAAATACACATACTGTGCGATGGCATTCGTTTACGTACTCAAGCAAGTATTAAACAAGGCCCCCAGCTCAGACAAGCATGCTAAGCATATCAGAAGTCTCATGCTGCTTCACATTACACACTCGCTCATGGTTAGTGGATGACATTGTAGAATGGCCATTTTTTTAAATTATTTTTATTTTTAAAGGCTAAGCAGCAGCGATATGAAAGTGTCAAACAAATAAATACAGTGGAATCTGAGTTCCTAACTTGTGTTTATTGATGGTCAGAAAACATGTTATTTCTTACTAATTGAAGGAATAAGGGTTAAAAGACCGTTGCCCCCCCCCCCCAACGGTGTTGGGAAACTCTAATAGGCGTCTTGCCTGTGACGTAGATGGTGGACAACAACTCTAGAAGCTGCACTTAATTTAATGCAAAATGACGAAAAGGTGTGTTGTTTTTGGCTGCAATCATTCAATGTACAGTGGGACATCTGTGAACAAATGGCCCAAAGATCCCAAAATATCCAGAAAATGGACTAAATTTGTCAACTTTAAACGGGCACTTTGGAAAGGACCATTCGCTCACTCCGTTATCTGTAGCTCATTTCACTGGCGCTTTTCCAACAATATGGGCATGTAAGGACACCAACGAAAGGTGTTCAAGAGCCTCTGTAACATGGAGGTAAACAGGGTAAGGACACTCACTTCGCCTGTTTTAGTTGGTGTTAGTTAACGTTAGCTTGACTCGCTAAACTCGGTGGCTCAGATTATACTCGGCTACGTAGCTGCATTACGGAGGTTTATAGTGTCGGATGAATTCGAGTTCGACTTCGATCACATTTACAAGAATAACGGTGCCTCTACATTTGAGTTTAGCTTATTGCTAGGCTATTGTCATGAATAATGTTGGTTATTTAGCTAGATACTGTCATAACAGTCAGTCATAACGGTGTTTTACCGCGGCGTTGTTCAGCTGTCGTCCACCAGTGACGTCACGGTCGCGTTCAAGAATTTCCGTAGCGAGCTCGGGTGTTTCCTTCAATTTAATAAAGTTGTCAGTTTTAAAGCAAATTAAGCTGATATTTTCATTTTAATTCGTACTTATATCTGTCAGTAACTACAATAATGTGAAATATTCATGGAGGTCCATTAAGTGGTGATTAGCCTTTAATACCCTTTATATATATATATATATATATAGACAAAGTTAACTGAATGATCTTTGGAAGTTAGCAGAGGAAACTGTATCTGAATGCAGACTGTAGTGGTCTTTGTCACTCTGGACCGAATCCCAGTGCAATCCCAAACCAACAGCATAACTGCTAGTGAGGGGCAGTCCTTCAAAACGGGTAACTCCTTTTCATAGTAACCATAAAAATTTCAGCCTGATTGGGGGTCCCACATTTAATGTATTTTCAACACAAGGAGCCAAACGTCCTAAGGTAGTTAATCTGATAACAAAATTATTAGGAAAATACTTTATCTGATTGTTTTAATTGAAAACTTTAGGAATGGCCACTAGGGGGCATGTTGTATAGGCCACATCTTTAATGTTAGAGTTGATTAACTGTTGACGTACATCAGATAATAGGTAAGGAAGACTTTATATTTAATCTGTTGAATATTAAATTTAATTATTTGTGTATAATTGTTTTAAATAAAATATTCTTGTCTTTACACAGCACTCTACTTTCAGCGACAGTAGTTGCTGGTGTACGTGAACCCTAATAGGCTTCTTACAATAGGCTTCCATATATTTTAGTTTTATTTTGGTTCTCATAGGTCTCTAACCACCAAATACCAGAATATAACACTCCCATAACATATTCTGTCAAGCACATACTGTAGGTATGAAAGCAAAGAAGGGATGTCTGAACAGGCCGAATGGGATTAAGGGGTTAATGGAATCAGACATTGCTTTGTATCCCACGCCACTCGAGTGATTGTCAGCATTCCCGGACACCTTGCAGGAGCCTGGGACGACTAGCAGACCAAACACGAGCCACTTGCCGTGTGATGCATGCACACAGTCAACAGCCGGCCCTCTCTTGCCAGCGTCTCCCATCTCGGCAAGGGCTGCACGGCACTTTTGGAGCGAGCAAACACAGATGGAGGTTCGCCCAGGCATGGAAAAAAAAATGGAGCGAATAAACGCAGTAATGAAAGCATGATGGAGCAGTGAAGAGACTGTCCAAGCCCTCAATGAGAAAGCCTCCGGGATAGGAAGATGTGCTGCAGTGTGCGTGCTGGGGGCTGGACCAGTGCCTGAGCTGCTCCAAGAACAAGACCTCAGCTGGGCCAAGCAGAACCTCTATAACCCCCCCACCCCCCAACAATCACACACACACACACACACACCCCTCACGTTCTGCACTCAGTCCTCCTCCTCTGTGCAGCAACACCTTCAGAAAGCAGCCAGACTCACAACCCAGAAAAAAAGCAAAAGGCTAGGGATCGGACCACCTCACCTACAACATTCCACTAAGATTTAGAGTCTCTCCCGAGAGATAACATGCTCCAGTAACGATGGAGAAACACAGGGGAAACGTGCAGTTCTCCTGTGCATGGATCACGGCTATGGCAACAACGAACTATATCTCAGCAGTGATCATAGTTAGCCGTATGAGTTTTTTATTTCATGGAATGTTCTACAGCTACCGTAGGCCCCGTTCACACGGACACATTTATTTTTAAAAGCTGAGGTTGTTGTTGTTTGCGTTAAGTATAAATGATGATCTTAAATAATTAAGATGTGTAATTTCATGACTGGGCGGCACGGTGGCGCAGCAGGTAGTGTCGCAGTCACACAACTCCAGGGAACTGGAGGTTGTGGGTTCGAGTCCCGCTCCGGGTGACTGTCCGTGAGTTTGGTGTGTTCTCTCTGTGTCTGTGTGGGTTTCCTTTGAGTGACTGTCTGTGAGGAGTGTGGTGTGTTCTTCCTGTGTCTGCATGGGTTTCCTCCGGGTGACTGTCTGTGAGGAGTGTGGTGTGTTCTCCCTGTGTCTGCGTGGGTTTCCTCCGGGTGACTGTCTGTGAGGAGTGTGGTGTGTTCTCCCTGTGTCTGCGTGGGTTTCCTCCGGGTGACTGTCTGTGAGGAGTGTGGTGTGTTCTCCCTGTGTCTGCGTGGGTTTCCTTTGAGTGACTGTCTGTGAGGAGTGTGGTGTGTTCTCCCTGTGTCTGCGTGGGTTTCCTCCGGGTGACTGTGAGGAGTGTGGTGTGTTCTCCCTGTGTCTGCGTGGGTTTCCTCCGGGTGACTGTCTGTGAGGAGTGTGGTGTGTTCTCCCTGTGTCTGCGTGGGTTTCCTCCGGGTGATTGTCTGTGAGGAGTGTGGTGTGTTCTCCCTGTGTCTGTGTGGGTTTCCTCCGGGTGACTGTCTGTGAGGAGTGTGGTGTGTTCTCCCTGTGTCTGTGTGGGTTTCCTCCGGGTGACTGTCTGTGAGGAGTGTGGTGTGTTCTCCCTGTGTCTGCGTGGGTTTCCTCCGGGTGACTGTCTGTGAGGAGTGTGGTGTGTTCTCCCTGTGTCTGCATGGGTTTCCTCCGGGTGACTGTCTGTGAGGAGTGTGGTGTGTTCTCTCTGTGTCTGCATGGGTTTCCTTTGAGTGACTGTCTGTGAGGAGTGTGGTGTGTTCTCCCTGTGTCTGCTCCGGTTTCCTCCGGGTGACTGTCTGTGAGGAGTGTGGTGTGTTCTCCCTGTGTCTGCGTGGGTTTCCTCCGGGTGATTGTCTGTGAGGAGTGTGGTGTGTTCTCCCTGTGTCTGTGTGGGTTTCCTCCGGGTGACTGTCTGTGAGGAGTGTGGTGTGTTCTCCCTGTGTCTGTGTGGGTTTCCTCCGGGTGACTGTCTGTGAGGAGTGTGGTGTGTTCTCCCTGTGTCTGCGTGGGTTTCCTCCGGGTGACTGTCTGTGAGGAGTGTGGTGTGTTCTCCCTGTGTCTGCATGGGTTTCCTTTGAGTGACTGTCTGTGAGGAGTGTGGTGTGTTCTCCCTGTGTCTGCTCCGGTTTCCTCCGGGTGACTGTCTGTGAGGAGTGTGGTGTGTTCTCCCTGTGTCTGCGTGGGTTTCCTCCAGGTGCTCCGGTTTCCTCCCACAGTCCAAAAACACACGTTGGTAGGTGGATTGGCAACTCAAAAGTGTCTGTAGGTGTGAGTGTGTGAGTGTGTGTTGCCCTGTGAAGGACTGGCGCCCCCTCCAGGGTGTATTCCTGCCTTGCGCACAATGATTCCAGGTAGGCTCTGGACCCACCGCGACCCTGAACTGGATAAGTGCTTACAGAGAATGGATGAATGAATGAATGAATGAATGAATGACTTGCGTAGTGCACTACATAGGGAGCACTGAGTAATTTGAGATGAAACCACCCTGTTTCTCTCGTGTGTCGTGGTGTTTTGCAGTCTTTCTTTAAGAGGCTCTGTGGCCCTCTACTGGACTGGAATCCGTGTAGACAGGGCCTTAAGGTGAGCGCAACATGAGCTAAAATGGGACCTGAGAATAAGCCACAGCTCAGTTCATCGCAAGAGCCCAGGAGCGAGGAGCAGTTGAACTGTTTTCTCTTGGTTTTCTTTCTTTGCTGTCCTTGTTTTGCTCCGTATAACCTCGTCTTTGCACTCTCACATAAACCAGCGCTGTGATTGGAGAGCATGCCTAATTTTATCCCATCTATTCCAGACATAGGCAGCCCACAAAAACTTGACTTGGTGGTCCTGATTCACAGATTGTGGGTTGGTAAATACTCCACATCCCAAAATGAATGTGCACATGCACTGAACAAGTGATATTTTCATAGTATGTCTCCTTTAAATCCATCACTGTCAACGGCAGACATGGGCTAGAGATGTATAAACCCCTCAGCACTGTGTTTCTGTGCAGTGGGACTGCATTCCCTGGAATGATAAAGCACTGTTTGTAGTGGCTTTTTGTGATCCACGACACATCACCCATCATCAGTACTCAATAAAGTTTTCATGGCTGATTGCAACCAAATCCTAACAGCGATGTTCCAACATCTACCATAAAGCCCTAAGAGAAATAACCGTGATTTCCCAACAAATGTTGAAAGAGCAGGTAGCCGCAGTCTTTCACCCGAGCACCGACTAAACGAAATAACGAGGTCACTGAGTTCCAACTGGAGCTGCTACGATGCTGCAGGAGGTGTGAAAACAAAGAAGGAATAGTGTATATGACAGGCCCTGAGCTAGCGCTCATCGCAGTGTGCCAAAGGAACATAAAAGCAGTCTCCCGGAGATGACGCAAGGCTTTCACAGGACCGCTCTGACACCTCTGGTCTTGCTTAAAAGGTCTCTTTAAAAGATAAAGTTCTGATGTAAAACCTTTGTGTGCGTCTGTCTGTGTGTGTCACAAAGATGCAGACGTGCGTCATCACACGCATTCGGACTCATTTCCTTTATTTTTTTTTATTTGAATTTTATGGGGTTTTTCTACATTGACACTTGGAGTCCTTTCAGACGTAATGGACTCTCAAACAATAGCAAATACAGCACGGCACTGCGGCGGAGAGAGGGTCTGTGTATCAGGGCTTAATGAGTCAACCTCAGCTTTTTGAACACAATATTCTTATCAGTTTTGCATTGTGCAGTAACGGAAGAAGCTGCTCTGTGAGAACATTCACTAACTATCAAAAGTTAGTTACATTTCTCGCTGATATTGATGTTGAAGTGTGGGTAATGTGGTATATGACATACTAGAGTAATATACTGCACTCTGAATAATGGTTTTAACATTGTTTATCAATCAATATATACACACACATTTATTTATTATTATTATTATTATTATTATTATTATTATTTTAATCTCACCCCACCAACCTTAAGTTTCATTCATTAATTCATTCATTATCTGTAAGCCCTTGTCCAGTTCAGGGTCACGGTGGGTCCAGAGCCTACCTGGAGTCATTGGGCGCAAGGCGGGAATACACCCTGGAGGGGGCAACAGTCCTTCACAGGGCAACACACACACACACATTCACACCTACGATCACTTCTTTGGAGTCGCCAATCCACCTACCAACGAGTGTTTTTGGACCATGGGAGGAAACCGGAGCACCCGGAGTAAACCCACGCGGACACAGGGAGAACACACCAACTCCTCACAGACAGTCACCTGGAGGAAACCCACGCAGACACAGAGAGAACATACCAACCTCCTCACAGAGAGTCACCTGGAGGAACCCACGCAGACACAGAGAGAACATACCAACCTCCTCACAAAGAGTCACCTGGAGGAACCCACGCAGACACAGGGAGAACACACCACACTCCTCACAGACAGTCACCCGGAGGAAACCCACGCAGACACAGGGAGAACACACCACACTCCTCACAGACAGTCACCCGGAGGAAACCCACGCAGACACAGGGAGAACACACCACACTCCTCACAGACAGTCACCCGGAGGAAACCCACGCAGACACAGGGAGAACACACCCAACTCCTCACAGCCTCATACTGTATCATTTTAAAATGCTAAAAAATCTTTTTTTCCGTTTGCCTGCGTATAAACAAGTTTAGATATTTAAGCAACCAATGGACGTACGCCCCCCTCCCCCAATAAGCCCTTTCCTATCACAATGCATCAAAGAGTCTTTCAAATACTGCAGCACAGAACAATTCCCTTCACCCCTAAGATCTCATCTCTTTTCTTCAGAGTTACAGATTCAGACGTTTGCTTTAAACGTAACTCTACACCCTGCAGATCTTTGAATATGCAGTTATTCCCTGCCACTATCTCCAGCCATGCCTTTGCTTGCAGCTCCAAAGCCCCACCCCGCTCATTAGGTTTATGATGTCAGAAGCCATGATTATCTGAATCCAAGTCTTTGAGACTGTTGTTTCAAAGCTGAAATCCCCCAAATAAACTGACCCAATAAATTCACATGGTTTATAATTTTTTTTTTTAATTTTCGCTCGAGGGGGTTTTATCTTAACAAACTTTGGGAAAACTAGGTGTCCCTAACGTCTGACAGGCAGCATGGAATACGTACAAGTATTTCAAAGGAAACAGAGAAACACTAAATGTGAAGAGTGATATTTTATTGCAAGAAATTCATGAGTAGGTTTTGTGCGTTAGGTGCATTTTGTTTTAAAAAGCTACGGTAGTGACCTTTGAATAGAGTGCATTCAATAAAGTATGGTCTAATATTGAAGGAGAATCATAAAGGTCTCACAAATGTCAACCAGAGAGAGAGAGAGAGAGAGAGAGAGAGACCACATGTGTGGTGACTCACTGCGACTATAAGGGTGGATTTGGTATTGGATACTTTAGCTGGTTTGATATCGACCTGCTTCTCTGGAAATACACAAGACGCCTCAAATGCATCTCTCAATGCCATCGCTGCCTGGCATTCAGGAGAATAGATGTTTGCCTCCTGTGAATGAGGTTATGAAGAATATTGCCATGAAATGAAATCGTGATGTGCCATGTGCGGTGTAGGACAGAGATTATTGTTGATAAGCTGCAGTAGTGACGATGCAGCAGCGTTGGCCAACGCAATCTTGTGCAGTAGGTGATTCCAAGTAAATCACAGTCAAGATTTGACATACGTCAAAGTGTGTGACCGTTTAAAAGTGAACAGTTTTGTGTAAATTAACCCAAAATGTTTGCCACAACCTTTCAATAATTATCATTCATTCATTGTCTTAAGCAATTATTAAGTTCAGGGTCGCAGTGGGTCTGGAGCCTACCTGGAATCACTGAGCACAAGGCGGGAATACACCCTGGAGGGGGCGCCAGTCCTTCACAGAGCGACACACATTCACACCTATGGACTACTTTGAGTCACCAATCCAGCTACCTATTTTATTTATTTTATTTCTTGTACAATTTTTATAACTGTCCTTTTTATTACTCTGTTTTATTGTATTTTATTTTGTTTTAAATTTTACTAAATAGCTTTTTAGGCGACACGGTGGCGCAGCAGGTAGGTGTCGCAGTCACACAGCTCCAGGGGCCTGGAGGTTGTGGGTTCGATTCCCGTTCCGTGTGACTGTCTGTGAGGAGTGTGGTGTGTTCTCCCTGTGTCTGTGTGGGTTTCCTCCGGGTGACTGTCTTTGAGGAGTGTGGTGTGTTCTCCCTGTGTCTGTGTGGGTTTCCTCCGGATGACTGTCTGTGAGAAGTGTGGTGTGTTCTCCCTGTGTCTGTGTGGGTTTCCCCCGGGTGACTGTCTGTAAGAAGTGTGGTGTGTTCTCCCTGTGTCTGTGTGGGTTTCCCCCGGGTGACTGTCTGTGAGAAGTGTGGTGTGTTCTCCCTGTGTCTGTGTGGGTTTCTTCCGGGTGACTGTCTTTGAGGAGTGAGGTGAGTTCTCCCTGTGTCTGTGTGGGTTTCCTCCGGGTGCTCCGGTTTCCTCATACAGTCCAAAAACACATGTTGGTAGGTGGATTGTTGATTCAAAAGTGTCCGTAGGTGTGAGTGTGTGAGTGATTGTGTGTGTGTGTATTACCCTGTGGACTGGCGCCCCCTCCAGGGTGTATTCCCACCTTGCGCCCAATGATTCCAGGTAGGCTCTGGACCCACCGCGACCCTGAGCTGGATAAGCGCTTACAGATAATGAATGAATGAATTAATGTTTTTTATTTTCTTTTACTTTTTAAATTCTGCTGTAATGTTCCTGTATCGCTCTTAAAAGCACTTTAAATTGCCATAGTGTACAAAAGGTGCTCTATAAATATACTTGCCTTGCCTTGCCTTACCAACATGTGTTTTAGGACCGTGAGGAAACCCAAGTGGACACAGGGAGAACAGGTAAATAGTTTTTCTTCGGAGCAATTATGGAGCACTGATCCAGCTGTAAGAAATTCAGAGTGAGGAACATGGTGGCTCTTCTGGGTCCTGAGTTGTATCCTTCCGTGAGGAGGCTGTGGTGTTCTCCAGTGTCTGCGTTGGTTTTCAGGTGCTCGGCTTGAAGCCCACAGTCCAAAAATATTTCTAAGTGAGTGTGTGATGCTCAGTGATTGTACCGTTGCCCTGTCCATGGTGCGTTCCTAACTTGAGCCCAGTGATCCTCCTGCGACCTTGATCACGATAAAGTGGTTACAGAAGATGAATGAATGGGAGTAAAAAGCAACTGATGTGTTAAACATTTAAAACCAGACACAAATGAGAGGTGTGTCTTTCTTTGGACTCTCTCTGATGTAGATCATTTTTTATCTTGTATTTTTTTTATATATAAATCTATATAAAATGTTATTCCATTAAATAAATACGACACCGGCTGTTACAAATAGCTCCACAGTCTGTTATGTTCAACCTCTCCACTTGGAGCTGAACTATTTGCTTGAAACAACTTGTCTTTTCTAGTTACGGTGTGTAGGTGGCTCTTAAAACTATGTCTTTTAATCTGTGTGAGTGAGCGGTCCATTTGACCCATTTACTTTGTGTAGTAGCTTGTCTTCTAGAGCTCCTGCTCTGTTAAATCTCTTGGGATCTCGTGAGAGGAAACATGTGGTCTTCATGTGGTTTTCTGCCTAACTCTGATGAATGCGCAGTCACACTGCTGTAAATCAAGCCAAGGGAGGGTGGAAAGCAAGGGCTGTGGCCACTGCTTGGAACGGAAGGCCGTCCACATCCACCTAGGTGCTCTACCAATGCAAATATAACCGTTTGAACCGGTGGACGTGGTGAGGACCCAATACATACTAAATTAGGTTGTTGTAATGGACCGCCAGCTTAGTTTCGCTCTGTGGTGAAATGGCAGTCATGTACTTAAATACAAATTAGAAACTGAAAATAATGCCTCCATAAGAAAACTTGTTCTTCTCAACGAACTAGAGTTCACAGTCCACACAAGATTGATCAGTGGAACAGCGTTCAAACCAATGACTTTAGCCGTGAAGCAATGAAATAGTAAAGCACACTTCAAAATAAATATTACTGAATTGTTCTTAACTGGATTAAATTGATCTATGGAAGTGTATGATAGTTCACATTAATTACAGAAATACTGGGTGGCACTTTATTTTAAAGGTAACGTATTCTACCCCGGGACGGCACAGTGGTGCAGCAGGTAGCGTCGCAGTCACACAGCTCCAGGGATATGGAAGTTGTGGGATGGAGTCCCGCTCCGGGTGACTGTCTGTGAGGAGTGTGGTGTGTTCTCCCTGTGTCTGCGTGGGTTTCCTCCGGGTGACTGTCTGTGAGGAGTGTGGTGTGTTCTCCCTGTGTCTGCATGGGTTTCCTCCGGGTGACTGTCTGTGAGGAGTGTGGTGTGTTCTCCCTGTGTCTGCGTGGGTTTCCTCCGGGTGACTGTCTGTGAGGAGTGTGGTGTGTTCTCCCTGTGTCTGCATGGGTTTCCTCCGGGTGACTGTCTGTGAGGAGTGTGGTGTGTTCTCCCTGTGTCTGTGTGGGTTTCCTCCGGGTGACTGTCTGTGAGGAGTGTGGTGTGTTCTCCCTGTGTCTGCATGGGTTTCCTCCAGGTGACTGTCTGTGAGGAGTGTGGTGTGTTCTCCCTGTGTCTGTGTGGGTTTCCTCCGGGTGACTGTCTGTGAGGAGTCTGGTGTATTCTCCCTGTGTCTGCTCCGGTTTCCTCCCACAGTCCAAAAACACACGTTGGTAGGTGGATTGGCGACTCAAAAGTGTCCGTAGGTGTGAGTGAATGTGTGAGTGTGTGTTACCCTGTGAAGGACTGGCTCCCCCTCCAGGGTGTATTCCCGCCTTGCGCCCAATGATTCCAGGTAGGCTCTGGACCCACCGCGACCCTGAACTGGATAAGGGTCACAGATAATTAATGAATGAATGAATGAATTGAATGGAATGGAACTAAATGGAGCTGAACTGAATCAAATCAATCACACCTCTAAACTGGATAAGCAGTTAGAGAAAGAATGAACAAACACCAGAACTGAACAGAACTGAATTGAATTTAATTGGTTTGTGAACCAGTTTGGCAGGAGTTTATTTTTACTCCATCCCATTTTGGAAATTCCAGTGCTTATTTTAGTTCTACAGAATGCAACAGAAAGGCAAAAAATATACACTCACGCCAAAGAAAATCATTGCAAATGAACAGAAATAAAAGCCACATTCTTCAGCGCCATATTTAATTACACATTCAGTCTCTAAGACTGGACTGAGAGGATATTCTCTAATGCTGGTGTTATTGATCAAGGCGTTCAGCAAAGCTTCTCCTTACTACAATTGGGTATATTATTCATCACAAGCCATTTAGCTCATTTGGATTATTATATGTTTATTATAATTTAACACACTGCTCAGTTTCCTCCGTGAATAATGTCAAAGTTTGCCCAGAAAAGACTTTTATTGGATTTTCAAATCCCTATTTGGTGAATCATCTCACATCGAACTCTCTTTATACACAGTCCTCACATTTCAGATGGCCATAAATATCTGCAGTGGGGTACGGTAAGTATTTGATCAGCCAATTGCCCAGATATTTATCATCCCCACATTTCAGCAGCTGTTTTGTTTCTCTGCCTGTCATGTGTTACATATCATTTACTCTTACGCTAAAGCCAGCAACAGGTCTAGAGCAGAGTCTAGAAGTGGCGTTCGCATCTGGAGTTTGTTTTTGTTGTCTTTCAACATGCAAACTCAAAAAAGTGTCGATGCCAGTAAAGCAGGCCAACATGAGGCTGGAAAATCAGAATAAATCAATCACAGACAAAACCTTACACCACAAAACTCTTTGGTACTTTAAGAAGAATTAAGTGACTTTTTCAACCACATATAGTCTCTCGAAAACTAGGATAATTATATTTAAGAGCATTTGTAATCTTATAGTTAACATTCTGAGATTCATTTTCAAACTGCTGATAGCAATGTCATCTGACGGTTCAACACAGTTAAGGGAGAACAGTGCTGGTGTTTTCTAGCATCCTGATGAGTGATCTGGAAGAGGACAGATTTACAATTAGCATTCGGGTGCTAAATGCTAGCATTTCTATTAAATACATGAAAATTATGTATACCAGTGGTGGATGCTGGTCTTTGAAAGAGGTGAAGCTCAATTTCGGCCTACATCATAAAATGTGTCGGTTTATTTATACGTAAATTCTACCCTCCGTTCCTTTTAAAGAAAATGATCTGTGACCCTGTCGTACCAACAAGGCGTCTTTTCCAGGGACATGACTAGTGTCCTCTCAATGGCCAGCAGAGCTAGGCTGCTTAAACGGCCTTGGCCCATGTGAAGTGTGTCCGCCTTTGCTCCCACGGATCTTTACACCAAAGGATCGCTGATTCGCTCATTTCACTGTCAATCAAAAAGGGATTCAGCCTCAGACAGATCATCCAATCATCATGCAGAAGCTGAGCGTCCGGGCCAGCCGAGGCCAGCCCACTGCCCCGTAGACCCCCAGAGACGCTGAGCGTCCGATGGGCGGGACAAAGCCCAGCATTTATCCAATGACTCGTCTCGTTTCGTTGCACTTCGCTGCTTCGCTATTGAACTCTGTGGACGCTGTTTAAAGCACTGTGAAACTGCGGGAACGATTGAGAGGAAAGCCGCACCTTTACCAGTGAAAAGAAACTGATTCTGAACAAAAGTTGAGCGCGTTGTAGTGCATATTTATTCAATGACATGTACACACAACAGTATATATTTGATCACTTATTTTTTTACATTTTAGGGGAAGCTGAGCTCCCCTTGCAGTCTTAGAGCAATCGCCACTGATGAATACACTGGCTGACCAAAAGAAACCACACACTGTCAATTTTATCAGCTACAGATTTTAGTCCATTTATTGCTCTGCATACTTTGTTAGCCCCCTTTCACACTGTTCTTCAGTGGCTAGAAACTCCATAGGACCCCCACAGGGCAGTTATGATTTGTGTGGTGGAGTTCACCGACCAAAAACATCGACGGCGACCAACAGAAACTGTGCACATGAGCTATCGTCTCTTACTTTACCTCTGCAAGGTGGACCAACGAGGTAGGTGAGTCTTACAGAGTGGACAGTGAGTGGACACAGTGTTTAAAAACTTGAGCAGCACTGCTGTGTCTGATCCACTCGTACCAGCGCAACACAACACCACAGTATGCTGAGTTTACAGGGCTACAGTCTGTAATTGTAGAACTACAAAGTGCACCCGTATGGTCAGTTGAGCTGAGAGACTGGACGGTAAGTGTAGAACATCGGCCAGCCCGTGTACCTCCAGGATTCAAGCAGTGGACACAAAAGAATTCACATCCACCGTCTGACCAGACGAGACGTTTAGTCTCCATGTGCAAACATGTTACCTAATCATGAGTGTTGTTATGTCACATGGGCAGAATATGTCTTCCTGCTGGTGCTGCTGCTAATTTTTACAAACGCAGATAAAATCAGACCCGACTTTCCACCGGGCCCCTGTGGAAAATATCTGCACGCTCACACAACTGCCGAATGAATGATTGCCATTTTCTCACCCTTTGTGTGACACAGCCAGAGAAATGGGCCCTATGTGATTTGGATGAAGCACTACAGCTCAGACAGACATGTTTGGCAATGAACACTTTATAACCAGAGGTTTGAGTGATTTCAGCTACTTTACTGCACTGGAAAAAACATGAAATGAAAGAGTCTGGCCCAGATACGCATATGAACAGTACGCTCAATGCCAAGCATGGGCTAGGTGGTTATAAAGCTGTGTGGCCAGTGCTGAGCTGGAGGGTCGTTTATATTCCGGTCGTGTTCAAAGCATTAAAATCAGACGTGATATCAGATGAGCAGGTGTTTTCGCAGACCAGACTTTTATAGGAGAACTTTACTCATCCGTGTTTTTCTTAAAGCTCACACTGGAATTGCTTCCATATCCGCTGTGCTTTAAGGCAGTTGGATGTCAGTGTGTTGTGGATGTTAGTGTGTGCTGTATTGGGGTTTTGGATGTCGTCTGACTTGGTTTCTCACACCAGTGCTCAGACTGAGTGGAGACACTGGCTCAGCGCTTCACAGAAACCCTAGAAAGTTTAGTTTGTTTGTTTCAGACATTTTTTGTTATTCCACTCGCCTCCAGAGCTTATGCGGGGCTTATAGACCTCTCTTCAGCTCCCCCATTACCCGATTTAGACAGAGGAAGGAATGCTGTCGCATTTTTCTCGCTGATATGAGAATACCTCTCATAATTCCAGATGGTTTCAGAGGGTGAAGTTTTTTCCAAACAAGAAAAGAACGCTGTATCTACTTGTCATGTAAATTAATGTAGGAGTGAATTAATGTAGTGCTTTTCTAGATCCCTAAAGTGCTTTACACTTTTGGAATATAAGGGTTTGGCCTTAACTTCCACTGATATGCAGCATCCATTGGATCACACATCAGCGATTTTCCTAGGTGGTCTACAATCTCAGTACTGGCCAGATCCAGACCTGCTTAACTTCATCATCTGAAACTGCTTATCCAGTTCAGGGTCTCGGTGGGGCCGGAGCCTACCCGGGATCACTGTGCGCAAGGCGGGAACACACCCTGGAGGGGGCGCCAGTCCTTCATGGGGTGACACACACACACTCACTCACACCTACAGGCACTTTTGAGTCATCAGTCCACCTACCTGAGTGTGTTTTTGGACTGTGGGAGGGAACTGGAGCACCAGGAGGAAACCCACACAGACACAGGGAGAACACACCACACTACTCACAGACAGTCACCCGGAGGAAACCCATGCAGACACGGAGAGAACACACCACACTCCTCACAGACAGACACCCGGAGGAAACCCACGCAGACACAGGGAGAACACACCGCACTCCTCACAGACAGTCACCCCGAGGACACCCACGCAGACACAAGGAGAAGACACCACACTCCTTACAGACAGTCACCCGGAGGAAACCCACGCGGACACAGGGAGAACACACTGCACTCCTCACAGACAGTCAGACAGCCACCCGAGGAAACCCACGCAGACACAAGGAGAACACACCACACTCCTCACAGACAGTCACCCGGAGGAAACCCACGCAGGCACAGGGAGAACACACCACTCTCCTCACAGACAGTCACCCGGAGGAAACCCACGCAGGCACAGGGAGAACACACCACACTCCTCACAGACAGTCACCCGGAGTGGGATTCGAACCCACAACCTCCAGGTCCCTGGAGCTTTGTGACACTACCTGCTGCCCCACCGTGCCTCCCCCTTCAGTGAATCCACAGAAAGGAGACCTCAGCATGTGGGTGGGAAATGTCAGAATGTGTGCACTTTGTGTAACAACATATAGATTTGTGTATTTCATATCTCCAATAACATATTTTTCTGTGTTTTTAGGCACTGGTCACGTTTTAAGGTGAGCTGCTGCATTGCATTTATGACTTACACTCAATGCTCTTCCGCTGACTGTTGACTTTGGGCAGATAATCACACACACACACACACACACACACACAGGTAAGGCTCTGGAAGGGATGTTTATTAATGTCCACCTCACTGACAGCAAAGCTATTTACAACTTCAAATTATAGCGAGCAGGCTCCAGATCAGGACCCGGGAAAGGGGGCGAACTGCTGCGCGTTTTTTCATCAATCCATCAGAGCTGCGGCTATATCTGGTGGAAAACAAAACACACACAAGCAGGTCCCTTCTGCTATTACAGTGCTTTGTTTAGGCTGGATATTAGATGCGGAGATTCTGAAATGCTGCAAGGAGATAAGAGGAAGGCCTATAAAAGAGTACACAGCGGAGGAGAATGAGCGGTTTGGACGAACTCTCAGGTAGGGGTCAGTGGGTGGTTACAGGGAAACTTTTCTTGAAGTCGCTTTCAACAACTGTTGATGTCATTTTCTGGACGTTCACAGCAGCTGTTGCCGTTATAACCTGGTGGATTTGGCCGTGAATAAATCGGAGATAAGAAATTAGTGGAAAATGGCAATGTATTATAGGATGAAACTAGTGCTGGACAATAATTCACTGTTAATATCTCATCTCATCATTCATTATTTGTAACCGCTTATCCAATTCAGGGTCGCGGTGGGTCCAGAGCCTACCTGGAATCATTGGGCGCAAGGCGGGAATACACCCTGGAGGGGGCGCCAGTCCTTCACAGGGCAACACACACACACACGGACACTTTTGAGTCACCAATCCACCTGTTTTTGGACTGTGGGAGGAAACCGGACCACCCGGAGGAAACCCACACAGACACAGGGAGAACACACCACACTCCTCACAGACAGTCACCCGGAGGAAACCCACGCAGACACAGGGAGAACACACCACACTCCTCACAGACAGTCAGCCGGAGGAAACCCACGCAAACACAGAGAGAACACACCACACTCCTCACAGACAGTCACCTGGAGGAAACCCACGCAGACACAGGGAGAACACACCACACTCCTCACAGACAGTCACCCGGAGGAAACCCACGCAGACACAGGGAGAACACACCACACTCCTCACAGACAGTCACCCGGAGGAAACCCATACAGACACAGGGAGAACACACCACACTCCTCACAGACAGTCACCCGGAGGAAACCCACGCAGACACAGGGAGAACACACCACACTCCTCACAGACAGTCACCCGGAGGAAACCCACACGGACACAGGGAGAACACACCACACTCCTCACAGACAGTCACCCGGAGGAAACCCACGCAGACACAGGGAGAACACACCACACTCCTCACAGACAGTAAGCCGGAGGAAACCCACGCAAACACAGAGAGAACACACAACACTCCTCACAGTCACCTGGAGGAAACCCACGCAGACACAGGGAGAACACACCACACTCCTCACAGACAGTCACCCGGAGGAAACCCACGCAGACACAGGGAGAACACACCACACTCCTCACAGACAGTCACCCGGAGGAAACCCACGCAGACACAGGGAGAACACACCACACTCCTCACAGACAGTCACCCGGAGGAAACCCACACGGACACAGGGAGAACACACCACACTCCTCACAGACAGTCACCCGGAGGAAACCCACGCAGACACAGGGAGAACACACCACACTCCTCACAGACAGTAAGCCGGAGGAAACCCACGCAAACACAGAGAGAACACACAACACTCCTCACAGTCACCTGGAGGAAACCCACGCAGACACAGGGAGAACACACCACACTCCTCACAGACAGTCACCCGGAGGAAACCCACGCAGACACAGGGAGAACACACCACACTCCTCACAGACAGTCACCCGGAGGAAACCCACGCAGACACAGGGAGAACACACCACACTCCTCACAGACAGTCACCCGGAGGAAACCCACACGGACACAGGGAGAACACACCACACTCCTCACAGACAGTCACCCGGAGGAAACCCACGCAGACACAGGGAGAACACACCACACTCCTCACAGACAGTCACCCGGAGGAAACCCACGCAGACACAGGGAGAACACACCACACTCCTCACAGACAGTCACCCGGAGCGGGAATCGAACCCACAACCCATTTTTTTTTTTTTTTACAGAATCTGTCATTACAGGCCGCTGCCCTCAGTTATTATCGGTATTATATCGTATTGACCGAGATAAAGAAACATATTGTGATATAAATTTTTGGCCGTATCGTCCAGCTCTAGATAGAAGCCCACCATAGTTAATAATAAAACGCTGAGGGCAAGGTTGAGGTTGTGTTCATCGTGGTGCTAGTTTAGTAAACCCTTCCAGAATCAGACAGCAGAACCATGTGGAGAATCTTGCTCCTCACATCTCATGTGACCTTCGCTCCTCCTGCACACAGCCTACGTGAGTAGATACCAGTACTAACAAATGCTTTTCATTAAGCTTGACGTTTGTTGCTGGTCCTCCCATTATGCAATTTAACCGTTTCACATGTTTTCTATTCTGTGCTTGCCGAAAGCTCGTCCACGGCCTTGTTTCTGCCCAACCTTCGCATGCTTTGACATGGCCCATGGTTTTGCCTGTCATGTCACAGAGTAATTGATTGATTGACTCCATAGACGATGAGCAGATGAGGGCGGATTACGGCGGGGCATGAGAGGTTTGAGAGCGTGTGGACCCAGTGCTGACTGTTGAGGTAGGTAATGGAAAAAGCCCAGGGACACGGTCCACCTCCGACAGCAACTGCAAAAGGCTCTTCATCTCTATCCCTACATCTAAAGCCCTGTTGGAGATGTTTTTCATGTGCTGATGGTTGGCATTTCTGAAGTGGTGCGGAGAGAAATGGCTCAATGTTTCCACTGAGGTTCCTGCAAGAGCACGGAAGTCTGTCCTTCCCATAGTTTGGTAAAAGATGCTGCATTACTGTCCGTTTGAAGAAAAGTTGCTTTTCATGACCACCTTTTTTTTCTTCAGTCGTTTCCACATGTCTGTATTCCTACACGCACTCGTGAACTTTACTCTGATATTCACTCAGTATCTCAGTTCAGTTATTTTCCTCAGCCCTTTAAATACCTCTACACTCAAGGTCTCTCAGAATGCATTGTACTCCATGTGAAGACAAATGTACATACCTGAGAGAGAACTGGAAATGGCTTCAGCGCCCTTTGCCAGATTCAACCCAGAAGAAGCAAATGGGATTCATTTGTGTCTGAAAACAGAGATTTTTTTTGGACTCTAGAGAAGACCACTTCATGTTAATGTTGAAAAATGTTTAGGTGCAGCAAATGGAAGTACGCCCACCCAGAAAAACAAATTACAGACGATGAACGAATGAATGTGTTATTGTTCTCTATGGTTCTCCATGGTGCTTGGGGCAAAGTATCTGCTATAGTGCTTGGCCCTGAGTGTCCTCCAAGGACAACATTTACACAACTTCTTGGTACAGATGGCTAGTGCTGAATCGGTTCCTTGAGAATCTACAGCACCTTGATTACAAATAAAATCAAGCTATGACTGTATACAGTTTACCATGTTTCCCACGGATGATTAGCGCAGTCGCTCAGTGTGTTTGTGCTGTGGGTGGGTGGCTTGTAGAAGACGTGATTTGGTGCCACATAAATATATAAAATGGTTACTGTTAGCATTCAAAGAAATAATTTGGAGACAAATCTAATTAGTTGACCGACTTATAACAGATGGCAGTCAGTCAAACGATATGTTTGGAGTCTGCTAACGGCTAATATTGCTAACAAATAAGAGAGCAATAGCAACTCAAATAACACAAATACATCACCTAAACCTCTCTCAAATTGCATTCAGCTTTTAAAGAACGTCTCACAGGCTGATCGATGTGTTTTAGGACCCAGTGACTAACTGTGAACTCAAAAAGCAAAGTAAACTCTACCGCTACTGTCAGCAGTCTCAGACGTTAGCAGAACCGGCATTCACAAAGCTGTCATAAAGTAGAGGGCCAATCAGATTTGTTTTAGGTTTTATGTATACTTTCTTTTAAAAGTAATTTTGGATGTATGGTTTAATGGGGGCGGCACGGTGGTGCAGCAGGTTAGTGTCGCAGTCACACAGCTCCAGGGGCCTGAAGGTTGTGGGTTCGATTCCCGCTCCAGGTGACTGTCTGTGAGGAGTGTGGTGTGTTCTCCCTGTGTCTGCGTGGGTTTCCTCCGGGTGACTGTCTGTGAGGAGTGTGGTGTGTTTTCTCTGTGTCCGCGTGGGTTTCCTCCGGGTGACTGTCTGTGAGGAGTATGGTGTGTTCTCCCTGTGTCTGCGTGGGTTTCCTCCGGGTGACTGTCTGTGAGGAGTGTGGTGTGTTCTCTCTGTGTCTGTGTGGGTTTCCTCCTGCACAAGGTACAGTGAAACTGTGCCTAAAATATTTAACCCATCCATGGCAGCGAACATTCACACACACACACACACCAAAGAAGCTGTTAGGGTTAAAGCACCCCAGCTGTGGATGTTGAAGGAAGACACAGCCCTGTTTCTTCACTCTCCCCCCACACCAACTTCTTGCTAATGGTGGGCATTGAACCAGTGACTTTCAGGTCCCAGCCCTGTTTCCATGACCATTAGTCCATGTCCCAGAATTTTTACCAACAATTTTTAAAGAAATATGACACTAGGTTTTAAAAAAAAGAAAACAAGCAATTTTAAGAAACTCTTTAATTTATTAATCTTTGTATTTACTTAATGGAAGAAGTATTATTTTTCCACATTACATGATTAGTCTATAGGAAAATGGGTGGAAATTAAAAAAATGGATACACCTTTTGGTTTTTTATATGTGACTGTTGTATCTAAAGCACAAAACACTGGTGTGGTTCATGCTTCGGGGAGTGAAACAAGCCAAACAAGGCTGTCATAACAGCTCTGTTCCAGCCTCCAGACTTTACATCCTTGCCTGTTCTTGCACCCCTTTTGTTACCGTTATAATTATGGCCTCCTTTCCCTGAGAGCTTTGGGGTCTGTGGATAGCTGGCTCTGTGGAGCGTGCATTAATTGTCGGTCATAAACCTCAGGTGTTTTTTTTTTTTCTTCTGGGTGAACGGGAGGCCTTCTCCCATCAGCCTTGATCTTGGATGTGAGCGGAGCTTTGATCCACTGCCACAGCTGTAAATAGAATCATTCTAAAAGCCCACACCTGCCGGCCTCGTCCTCGTCTGGCGGAGGTCCTCCCTTCTGGAGATGGTTTCTCTCCGTGTGTGTGGCTGAGAGCCTTCGTGTGGGAGTGCATTCCCACATGAAAATGGATGACTGCCCCACTACCTGACCTCCTGCGCCTCGTAGAAGAACCACACAGATGCTTAGTTTGCTGAGTTTGACTTGTTAAGGACACGCAAGCCTGAGATGGCCTTTGTTTTCGTAGCCAGCCCAGAGGCCTGGGCTTTTGGTGTCTGGGGTGAGGTCCTAATTACCGTTTTAGAAGTGCTTTGATCAAAAGTGCCTACTCTGGAGATATGGAAGGGACACGGCTCAGTCCCCTAGTGCAAACTCAAGTGATGTGAGGTCATTACGTTTAATGTGGTCTTTGATGGAACAGGTGAGCTGGTCTTTTGTTTCACACAGGCTGTGGATTCAGAACTAGGATAAACACATGTTTAACAGCGGCTGGAAAACCCTATCTTACATCATCATGTGCATAAGCTTCTTGTATCCTCTGCTACATCCTTGTACAGTAAGACCTTCACTTAAGAGTTTAATTTGCTCGTATATCAAAGTAATTTCCCCATTAAAAAGAATTGAAATGCTATTAATCAGTTCCAGCACTAACATAATAAAAATAAAAATAACATAATAAAAGAGGATGTAAATAAATGAACTGGTTCTATTAAGTGTCTTTACCTTGAAGATCAGATGAAGAGATTTTGACGAAGAGAGGAGGAGATTTTTTTTTTTTTTTTTCTTATCTTACTCGCTACACACTTAATGCTACAATAGTATACACAGTCACACAGCTCCAGGGACATGGAGGTTGTGGGTTCGATTCCTGCTCCGGGTGACTGTCTGTGAGGAGTGTGGTGTGTTCTCTCTGTGTCTGCGTGGGTTTCCTCCAAGTGACTGTCTGTGAGGAGTGTGGTGTGTTCTCCCTGTGTCTGCGTGGGTTTCCTCCGGGTGACAGTCTGTGAGGAGTGTGGTGTGTTCTCCCTGTGTCTACATGGGTTTCCTCCGGGTGACTGTCTGTGAGGAGTGTGGTGTGTTCTCCCTGTGTCTGCATGGGTTTCCTCCGGGTGACTGTCTGTGAGGAGTGTGGTGTGTTCTCCCTGTGTCTGCGTGGGCTTCCTCCGGGTGACTGTCTGTGAGGAGTGTGGTGTGTTCTCCCTGTGTCTGCATGGGTTTCCTCTGGGTGACTGTCTGTGAGGAGTGTGGTGTGTTCTCCCTGTGTCTGCGTGGGTTTCCTCCGGGTGACTGTCTGTGAGGAGTGTGGTGTGTTCTCCCTGTGTCTGCGTGGGTTTCCTCCGGGTGACTGTCTGTGAGGAGTGTGGTGTGTTCTCCCTATATCTGCGTGGGTTTCCTCCGGGTGACTGTCTGTGAGGAGAGTGGTGTGTTCTCCCTGTGTCTGCGTGGGTTTCCTCCGGGGGCTCCGGTTTCATCCCACAGTCCAAAAACACACGTTGGTAGGTGTATTCCCGCCTTGTGCCCAATGATTCCAGGTAGGCTCTGGACCCCCCACGACCCTGAACTGGATAAGGGTTACATATAATGAATGAATGAATGAACTTATGTTTGCGTGATATTATTTATCAAAACAGTCTTAATTAATTCCTCTCTCGCCGCCATTAATAAGTCAACTCGAATACAGCAGGTAAGCTTTTCCTCCAAACATTTTGGCTCATCCAAAGATGAGCATGTATCACTGTTAAAGAAGGACTAACATTTTTTCGTAGGTCATGTTGCATAAAGCTGCATGAGAGCTATATACAGCACAACAGACATATAGCAGAAATGGACATATATAATTAAGAGTCTCATTGATCAGTTGTCAAAACAATTTTATATATAATCTCTTATTGCTTTATTTATTTTTTTTTACCATACGTATGTTTTACTTTCATTAGAACACGTTATAACTGTCTAATAAGTTATAGCTTTGAACTGTCTTCAAAGATGTAGTCGCATGAGCAAATTCAGCGATTATTCGCCAATTCCCAAACGTAAACAGGCCAGATTCAGCATGCACTGCACGCTGGTATTTGTTAACACAATTGTTTGCATTCCTGCTCAGAATGACAGACGGCCAGACAGTTTTTCCATGAAAAGGAAGCTCTGGACCAGGGAAGGAATGTGTAAATGACTTTTATGTGTGTCCCTGCTGAACCCTTTGAGGCATTGCAAACTAATGCTGATTAAGTTGGGAATCACTCAGAATTATGGTTGTTTTACTTAGTAACAGCAAAACAGAATGTTTAGATGTTTTCAACGTTTTTAGAAACAGCTGAAGGTTAGTAAATTATTAGACAGTATAATTATACAAATTATACAAATGACTGTCTGTGAGGAGTGTGGTGTGTTCTCCCTGTGTCTGCGTGGGTTTCCTCCGGGTGACTGTCTGTGAGGAGTTTGGTGTGTTCTCCCTGTGTCTGCGTGGGTTTCCTCCGGGTGACTGTCTGTGAGGAGTTTGGTGTGTTCTCCCTGTGTCTGCGTGGGTTTCCTCCGGGTGACTGTCTGTGAGGAGTTTGGTGTGTTCTCCCTGTGTCTGCGTGGGTTTCCTCCGGGGGCTCCGGTTTCTTCCCACAGTCCAAAAACACATGTTGGTAGGTGGATTGCTGACTCAAAAATGTCTATAGGTGTGCGAGTGAATGTGTGAGTGTGTGTCACCGTGTAAAGAACTGGAGCCCCCTCCAGGGTTTTCTTGTAGTGGAACCAGAATTCATTCTGGACACATCTAAGGTTTTAGAACCTGTTGAAGGTAGGACATTGTTCATAAGGCGATACAACACTCACACAACTGTCATAAGTGACCTGAACCGTCAAGTGTCAGTTGTGGTAAGACTTTCTAGGGTGAAATAGACTCAAGCAGACTTTATGACAGTGGACACTTGTTGGAATAAGCCAGTTGTTGAGTGTAGGATTTATTATTTCATTCCAAACAAACTAAATGCTCAACAATTGATGATCAGATCAGAAACAACCACAGCAGCAAAGAAGATAGACAAGAGAGATAAAAGCAGGTAAGTGAAATAATGATGAAGGGAGATAGTTGGTATATACATATATATATATATAGTTGGTCATTAGAGAACGAGGGATGGGAATGGGCTTGGCTCTATGTTTAACCCCGTTGTTTATTTTTGCTTCCTGTATTATTATGGAGATTTATGTCAGATGTCATGGAAGGCTTGTGTAGGTATTTCTTGATTACTGTATAAATTTAAAACTATTTAAGACCAAGTTCATGATTGTAATCAAAAAAACACTAAAACTTCTGAAGATGCTTCCTCACCATTTGCTGTTCTCCAGTCTGTTTGTGCCCTCAAAACCAGTCTAATATGTTTATGAAGCCAGTGTCTGTAAATGAATGAAAAATCAAACTGGCTAGGCATGGTACGCTAGTTTCTCTCTCTCTCTCTCTCTCTCTCTTGGTAGAGGCAATTATACTGTTTTTAGACAACAGAGAGAACTCCTAACGTTGAAAAGCACTAACTGAGATGTGGATATTGCTCTATTCCTGTTCCATAGGTGGTTAGTGTAGACTTATTTTCGTTGTTTCCGATCACTTAAGGTGGAAAGGTCTCCAAACTCTGGAGATGCTAACTGCTTTACCCAAAGTGCTACAAAACTAAACATCTCACAAATGAGTTTCTGTGGTCATTCAAACAGCAAATAAAAACTTACAGAAAAGTTAAACTTCAGCCGTGTTCAAATAACAGTCGGTTTTTCCCCTCAAACACACTGTTCCACCTTAAAACATTAAGTGCTAAGAACTGCGTTTCCACACTATCGTAGACATTCCCTTTAAATGGGACATATGTCGATCTGGAGCTCCCACCAACACGGAGAGAACTCCAAATGTCGAAAAGCATTAACTGAGATGAGGATATTGCTCTATTCCTGCTCCATAGGTAATGTAGACCTTTTTTTTTTTTTGTTTCAGAACACTTAAGGTGGAAATGTCTCCAAACTCAGTTTCCAAAACTGCTAAAGTCGGTAACATAAGGATAAAATATTGTCATAAATGTGTTTCCCAGTGTTTTGTTTTCACATGCAGTGTTTAATTCATACATCAGCCTGGAAAAGAAATGCTACTATTATTAACGACACACTGGTCATGGCCACACAATGGAGCCGATGAAAGAACGATAATGGGCAAACGCTGAGTGAGTCCTGTGACTCAAGCCGTGTACACTAATCCCATTTCTCTTTTTCTTTGATGAGTCTTGGGTACTGTACAATACACTCCCCTCTGGATCCTGGAGTCTGTGTTTGTTTAGCTGAGTGTGTCTTACCAGCCCACACCATCAGAAGCTCAGAAGATCCAGAAAGTGCTGAGCACTTAATGAGTCATGGATGCAGGTGCAGCGGACATTCTCCAATCGCAGGCGTGACTCAGCAACACTTAGGCGGCTCAGCACTCTCTGAAACATGATGGGAAAAAATACGTAAATATCAGCCTTGGCCAAGCAGAGTTTCCCACAGAAGTAACCATCAGAATGTCACCAGTTGATTTTCATATTTCCCATAACCTCTTAATCCCTAAATCCGTTTACTATTGCTGTTTTGTTTTATCATTCAGTGAAGATATATAAGTGTTTGCACAAGAAGCCATTTAAAACCCCAGGGCCTGTTACTTCCTAATGCTTATTCGTCAGCATGATCATGTGATTCATTCATCTACAATATATGGCCATTGATTTGTGGGCACTACTGGAATTGACTGTGAGTGATGCATAATTCATCCATCCATCCATTCATTCACCTTCTGTAACCACCTCATCACATTCAGGGTCGTCCATAACAGGGAATCACACACTCACCCAGCCACACACACATAACCTTGTGGATAATGTCATACACACTTCACACACAACATTTTGCACTTATTTTGGCATCACACTTGAATCACATAACAGTATTTGTATATTATGGGTTTGATCTAATTTACCCATTTATTCCTTAAATGGCTGGAGCCACTGATCCGTTTTATGGTTCAGATTTCAGTTTTGTATGAAGCTAATATAAAATTAATTGTGGAATGTTTATGACCCACAAGAAGCAATAAGATGAGATGAGATTTTTCAGAGCTCTGCCGCTGAAAATCCTCTGCACCACATTCGGTACAATTCCCACCATGAACTTGCCTGTTTATCTGTGTTATAAGTGAAGAACATGAAACATGTTTATTGCACATTTTCTATTCATGCAACGCATTCTCCCCTCGGAGCGGAATTGGAATCAGAAAATGAGAAACATTCATATATTTCTCTCTGGGCATGGGACATTATAAATCTGATATGGCTCTAAAAACTAGGCGACAAGGGGAATGAAGTAACCTCAGATACTTAACTAAATGAAGGCAATTTTCTTTTGTCCACATCTGAGCCTTCCAAAGCTTTGAAATCAGACTATGAAATGAGTTAGATTTTCAAAAGACTTTTAATTTCATTTAATTTCATGTGACATTCTGCTTTAAAGGCTAAGCAGCAGCTCTATGAAAGTGTCAAACAAATAAATACAGTGGAATTTCTTCTGTTGTTGAATGTCACTGTTGTTTTTGGTTGCAATCATTCAATGTACAGTGGGACATCTGTGCACAAATGGCCCAAAGATCCCAAAACATCCAGAAAATCCACTAAATTTGTCCACTTTAAACGGGCACTTTGGAAAGGACCATCCGCTCACTCCGTTATCTGTAGCTCATTTCACTGCCGCTTTTCCAACAATATGGGCATGTAAGGACACCAACGAAAGGTGTTGAAGAGCCTCTGTAACATGGAGGTAAACAGGGTAAGGACACTCACTTCGCCTGTTTTAGTTGGTGTTAGTTAACGTTAGCTTGACTCGCTAAACTCGGTGTCTCAGATTATACTCGGCTACGTAGCTGCATTACGGAGGTTTATAGTGTCGGATGAATTCGAGTTCGACTTCGATCACATTTACAAGAATAACGGTACCTCTACATTTGAGTTTAGCTTATTGCTAGGCTATTGTCATGAATAATGTTGGTTATTTAGCTAGATACTGTCATAACAGTGAGTCATAACGGTGTTTTACCGCGGCGTTGTTCAGCTGTTGTCCACCAGTGACGTCACGGTTGCGTTCAAGAATTTCCGTAGCCAGCTCGGGTTTTTCCGTCAATTTAATACAATTGTCAGTTTTAAAACAAATTAAGCAGCTATTTTCATTTTAATTCATACTTATATCTGTCAGTAACTACAATAATGTGAAATATTCATGGACGAAGCATTCACAGGTTGGGGAGTTTGAGTCAAACGTACACTGATAACATTAGCCATAACATTAAAATGGCACTTTTGGTTTCTACATTCATTTACATTCTTACATTTTTTTGGAACATCTCCAATCACCGTACACTTTCACTTTGCTGTTTTACAATAACAAACTATAGTCCACCTGTTGCTCTGCATACTTTCTTAGCCCCCAAGACCACCACAGAGCAAGTATAGTTTGGGTGGTGGATCATTCTCCGCGCTGCAGGCTCAGCACACTGACTTGGTGGTGGGTTTGTTAGTGTGTGTTGGGATCGTGTGAGTGGATCAGACACAGCAGTGCTCCTGGAGTTTTTAAAACCCTGAGTGTCACAGCTGAACTGACAATAGTCCACCAACCACACCACAGCCTCCTGTGTCCACTGATGAAGGACTAGAGGATGACCAACCTATGAGTTACTCAGTCTGTTTTTCCATCAACAAAGGGGTGTCTAAGAGATTGGACAGTGAGTAGACGGTTTGTAATAACTACAGCAAATGCTGTGTCTGATCCACTCACATACCACTTTTACCACGTCAGTGTCCCTGCACACGGAGAATGATCCACCACCCAAATCATACCTGCTCTGTGGGGGGTCCTGACCATCGAGGAACTGTGTGAATGAGCACAAACAAAGCGTACGCATGTGGAAAGTGGATCTGATCAAACTGAGTGTAGAAACAAAGATGATTTTAACGTTTAGCCGCTGTGTAGCACTTAGCACTAATGCTAATCAAAAAGCTTGGTGGCAAGTTTAATGTCTTGAGTTTTATAGTGGCACCTATAGAGAGCAGTTGGCCGAAGCTGCTGGGTTTTTATGTGGAAAAGGTGAGCAGAGGGAGAAGAAACAGATTCCTGAGCATGCGATAGCTGTGTGTGTGTGTGTGTGTGTGTGGTGGGGGGTGGGTGATTTTCCATGGTGAACATTATTACCTTGTAAACACCAGCTTGTCCCAGGCCCAGTGCAGCTATGAGGACAATCCTCCCTCTCTGGCTGCATGAGCCCAGCGTTAGAACACACGTTAACCCGGGATGCTGTATGTTTCTGAACCTAACACTTTCATTAATGATGTAGAAAGCATGGTAACATGTCTAATAACGCGCCTAAAGCCATAAATATGACTATTATAGGGGTGAAACTGTGTGTGTTTGCCTCGCCACCTTCCCCCCATTCTAGAGTAGATGAGTAAAGACCACCTGATTGAACCTACTGGAGGGTATTTGCCTGTAAGTGCGGAGCAGATGGATCGGGGTGTGTCATAAGGCCACTGACTGAGTCATTCGAGGCCATGCACTTCGTCAAGATTTCACCCTTGCTTTTGGATTTTACTGTCTCCTGTTCAAAGAGCCTATAAAAGTTTCCAAATGCAACTATGGACATTTAAAAGCAGCTCTCTTTTCCCTCTGCTCCTAATATCCACTCTGTATTTTCTGACATGGCGGCCTCTTTTTACATCCTTAACTCATTGGACTCCAGGTGTAATACTGAGTTATTGTTTATTACGTATTACGTATGGACCTGTCCAAGCTCTGCATAGCAAATGTTTTAAGGTTCATTAAGCTTTAACAGGGAACATACATTTTTCTCAGGGTGTTAGCACATTTGAGTATCTGGAGCCTACCAACCTACAAACTGTGAAACAAGTACACTAAGTAATTTTCTGTGGGCTGATTAATTCAGGCAGGACAAAATTTTGCTCCGCTTCTAATGTCAAGTTTAGAACAGTTCCTCCCCCTTGTTCAAGTCTCTCCAATCACAGCGCTTTTCATGTGAGAGGGTTATATCGAAGTTCATTCATTGTCTGTAACCGTTTATCCAATTCAGGGTCCGGAGCCTACCCGGAATCACTGGGCGCAAGGCGGAAACACACATTCACTCACACACTCACACCTAGGGACACTTTTGAGTCACCAATCCATCTACCAATGTGTGTTTTTGGACCATGGGAGGAAACCAGAGGAAACCCACGCAGACACAGGGAGAACACACCACACTCCTCACAGAAAGTCACCCGGAGGAAACCCACGCAGACACAGGGAGAACACACCACACTCCTCACAGACAGTCACCTGGAGGAAACCCAAGCAGACACGGAGAACACACCACACTCCTCACAGACAATCACCCAGAGGAAACTCACGCAGACACAGAGAGAACACACCACACTCCTCACAGACAGTCACCCGGAGGAAACCCACGCAGACACAGGGAGAACACACCACACTCCTCACAGACAGTCACCCGGAGGAAACCCACGCAGACACAGAGAGAACACACCACACTCCTCACAGACAGTCACCCGGAGCGGGACTCGAACCCACAACCTGCAGTGCTGTGTGACACTACCTGCTGCGCCACCATGCCACCTTTATAAAGGACTATGATTTCACTTGACATATGTGTTGACATATTAGAGAAGTGCAGGAAGAAAGAGTGACAAAGGGCAGCTGTTTCTTATGAGTGCGGGTTGATGTCCGAGCTATTTGTATGAAGCTGCGTTTGCTTGGGTAATTAAGCCAGAACGCCGTGTTCTGGAGTCCACATCCTTGTACAGCATGCTGTGCTTACTGGACCTTTCAAACATCAGCATCAACAAAGATTCAGCTCATTCTACACAGGAATGAAAAGTGCAATGTTCTTCCCAGCATTTATTTTTCATTACCAATATAATGCTGCAGTTTCATATTTCTGCTCCTTCTATGGTCATGTACTGGGGCTTGTAAACATGTTAAAAACATTTAGTGTGAAATATTCAGATACAGTCATTAAAAAGTGTTTAAATAGTTGTCGGTTTGGATTTGTCCAACTGTTTGATTCCTACAAGGTCCTTTTATAAAGATAAACTTATATTCTTAATTATTGTACATCTCATTTCTACGAGGAACCCACGGCTGAAAGATGGGGTTCTTCTTGGCTTCTCTTTTAATGAGAGTCAGAGTAAACTGCCTTTGACACTTGACGTTCACCAAGGCTTTGTAGACACACTCAGCTGGGATCATCTCCGTAGAAATGCATGAAAAGAAATGGGACACTCTGGTGCAGGCACACACAAGCTTAAAGTCAGCGTGGCTATGGGGGTAGAAAAGCCACAAGTTCAGAACTGTGGAGTAGTGTGTCTGTGTTCTCCAGAGTGAAGGAGATTCACTGAATACCTTTGGGATGAGATGGATGGAGTTTGTGATTCAGAACTAATCATCCAACATCAGGGCCTGACCTCTCTGAAATGTTGCAACAACTATTAGGGCTGTCAGGATCATGAAATATTAGCTGTTACACAGGATGGAGCAGTGGAGGTCGGTGTGCTCTCTCTGTGTTTGTGTGGGTTTCCTCCCACACTCCCAAAACATGCTGGTAGGTGAAACCATGTGAGTAACTTGTTGAGTGTGTGAAATTGTCCACAGGTGTGAGTGTGTGAGTGACTGGGTGAGTGTGTGACATTGTCCACAGGTGTGAGTGTGTGAGTGACTGGGTGAATGTGTGAAATTGTCCACAGGTGTGAGTGATTGGGCGAGTGTGTGAAATTGTCCACAGGTGTGAGTGTGTGAGTAACTGGGTGAATGTGTGAAATTGTCCACAGGTGTAAGTGATTGGGTGAATGTGTGAAATTGTCCACAGGTGTGAGTGTATGAGTGACTGGGTGAATGTGTGAAATTGTCCACAGGTGTGAGTGTGTGAGTGACTGGGTAAATGTGTGAAATTGTCCACAGGTGTGAGTGTGAGTGACTGGGTGTGTGTGTGAAATTGTCCACAGGTGTGTGTGAGAGTGACTGGGTGAGTGACATGGTGAGTGTGTGAAATTGTCCACTGCTGTGCATGTGTGGGTTCCTGGGTGACTGTGTGATGTCTTATGATTAACTGGTGCCCCATTCAGGTTGTGCATACCTACAATGACCCTGAACATTTTGAAGTGGTTACAGAATTTGAATGAATGAATGTTGGATGGGAAGGTGTCCATAAACCTATGGCCATATGGTGTATCTCTTCAGATGAACCTGACCACCTGGATGACTGGATTCCGGAACTGTTCCTCAGGGACAGGTAGAACAGTGCAGTTGTGTTTAGTCTTGCCTCGACCACAACGACCGTTCCTGAAGCGATTTTTCCATCTCATGTCCGATGCGGTCACATCTGCCCAAACAAACTCCAGCAAACATCAACAAGTTAGCAGTTTCCTTAAGAATGTTCAGGGTAAGAACCGAGAATCCATTCAAGAACGTCCAGTAGGGGAAAATATTCTGAAACAGTGCACAGACAACCACAATCAGGTGTTTAATGCGAGCAGATGGGAGAGTTTGTTGAAATGGGAGGCAGAAGTATATACACAAGGCCCTTGGGCCTACACATATAGACATGCCCTATATCACGGATTCAGTCCCACAGACTCTTTCTCAGCAGGTTTTCATTTGATATTTAGCATCAGTCAATATTTCCATTGTGTGCTGTAACAAATCTCACCAACGTAGCACAGATATTAGAAAGCATGGTTTATAATGTCATAAACAGATATCTTTCGAAACCATTTGCCATCACTGCATATGATCAGACTGTAGTCACATTTGCTGCCGTAGACACAATGGTTGTCATAACAAGGTTTGTTAGGTTTTCATACAGGTGTAAATACGCTGAGGGTGGGAAGGCAAGAAGCTCCATCCAATGTGAAATAATCATAACAAGATGTTAAGTGTTGTCCAAAATGTGCCGTATTATTATAGTCAGTGGGTTTTTATTTGCTGTCAGTTCATTCATTCATTCATTATGTGTAACCGTTATCCAGTTCAGTGTCGCGGTGGGTCCAGAGCCCACCTGGAATCATTGGGCGCAAGGTGGGAATACACCCTGGAGGGGGCACCAGTCCTTTACAGGGCAGCACACACTCACACATTCACTCACACACTCACACCTACGGACACTTTCGAGTTGCCAATCCACCTACCAACGTGTGTTTTTGGACTGTGGGAGGAAACCGGAGCACCCGGAGGAAACCTACACGGGCACGGGGAGAACACACCAACTCCTCACAGACAGTCACCCGGAGGAAACCCACGCAGACACAGGGAGAACACACCACACTCCTCACAGACAGTCACCCGGAGGAAACCCACACAGACACAGGAAGAACACACCACACTCTTCACAGACAGTCACCCGGAGGAAACCCACGCAGACACAGGGAGAACACACCACACTCCTCACAGACAGTCACCCGGAGGAAACCCACGCAGACACAGGGAGAACACATCACACTCCTCACAGACAGTCATCCGGAGGAAACCCACGCAGACACAGGGAGAACACACCACACTCCTCACAGACAGTCACCCGGAGCGAGAATCGAACCCACAACCTCCAGGTCCCTGGAGCTGTGTGACTGCGACACAAACCTGCTGCACCACTGTGCCTCCCGAGTTGTCAGTTATAATCATCAAATTAAAAGAAATAAACACTTGAAATATAACACTCTGTGTGTAATGAATGTGTATAATATACAAGTTTCACTTTTAGAATCGAATTACTGAAATAGATCAACTTTTTCGTGATATTCTAATTTTATGACCAGCACCTGTAATTTTTCAGTGTACTTGGTGACCTTGAACAGTCAGAACTAAAGGTCAGAGTGCACTATGTCTGTCTACACTGAGCCACCTTAAAAAAATATCTCCACACAAGCTTGTTTGTGTTCGAAATACATGCCACAGCCTTTTAATGTAACCCAGTATTAATTCAGCTCGTAGGGTGAACATTTGTAGGCACTTTGCCACAAGTTTCCCAGTTGTTTGAACTGGAATTCTTCCAGCTCCAGGATTTGCCAGGAATGTCGTTTTTTTGGAACAGGGAGCTGCATGTTTCTACCAAGAGCCAGCATTACATTTTTTTGTTTGTAACTGGTTTGCGTCCAAAAGCAGTGTTCTTACTGAGACGGAGTACTATTCCTGGAGTGTGTGTTGACGATATTATTCCATTTGCACGGTTACCTTCCAACTTCTGGGTGCCTACTTATTTTCTGCTTACATAACAATTTTTGTCTCCCCCAAACACTTGGTTTTTGAAGAGAGCGCTAATAAAAAAGCCCAATGTCCTAATTTTTCAATTGGGCACAATATGTCATTGGTTATGAGAGCCTCAGAAATGCATTTGGAGTTGGTTTTGTTGATTGTCTTTTCCATAATTAAGTAATTACTGTGTGTTTCTGTTTCTGATAGCAGTTCTGTTTATTGCTAAAACTAATTGAAGAATAACAGTAATAAAGCCTGTTCTTAATTTCTTGTTCCCAAGTGCTGTAGACCGTCTCAAGTCATAACTTAAGCGTTCCTCCAAAAACTCACTCTTAGGCAGCTTGTTAATATAAACTTCAGCCTCTTCAAATTTATTCGTGCTGTCTGGAAAGGTTTCCTTAAAGAACAGGGCTTGAAAGAAATTGTAAAAGTTTAAAACCCTTTGCCCTTAGTCTATTGCTTTTATTTAAAACGACACGGAACAGTATTTTTACCCAAGGCCTGTTCAGCTAATATTTACAGACCTCCACAGTGCTGTGTGCTTTATTTTCATCCTATTTTTGTGAAGCCCATTTTCTCATTCTAATGCACTGTAAAGTTTAAAATGACACCATGCCCCGGTGAGATCTCTTCCAGCTGTTTTTAGAATGAAAAGATCGTCAATGTTTATTCCTCTCAGCTGAGGTATCAAAAGTAACAGCAAAAACGTGAAACACATCCATTCATTGTAACCCTTATCCAGTCCAGGGTCATGGTGGGTCTGGAGTCTACTCGGAATCACTGGGCGCAAGGTGGGAACACACCCTATAGGGGGCGCCAGTACTTTACAGGGCGACACACACTCACACCTACGGACACTTTTGAGTCCCCAATCCACATACCTGGGTTTTTGGACTGTGGGAGGAATCTAGAGCACCCGGAGGAAACCCACGCAGACACGGAGAATACACTAAACTCCTCACAGACAATCACCCGGAGGAAACCCACGCAAACACAGGGAGAATACACCAACTCCTCACAGACAGTCACCCGGAGGAAACCCACGCAAACACAGGGAGAATACACCAACACCTCACAGACAGTCACCCGGAGGAAACCCACGCAGACACAGGGAGAATACACCAACTCCTCACAGACAGTCACCCGGAGGAAACCCACGCAGACACAGGGAGAACACACCACACTCCTCACAGACAGTCACCCGGAGGAAACCCACGCAAACACAGGGAGAATACACCAACTCCTCACAGACAGTCACCCGGAGGAAACCCACGCAGACACAGGGAGAATACACCAACTCCTCACAGACAGTCACCCGGAGGAAACCCACACAGACACAGGGAGAACACACCAACTCCTCACAGACAGTCACCCGGAGGAAACCCACGCAGACACAGGGAGAACACACCACACTCCTCACAGACAGTCACCCGGAGGAAACCCACGCAGACACAGGGAGAACACACCACACTCCTCACAGACAGTCACCTGGAGGAAATGTGTGTTTTTGAACCGTGGGAGGAAACCAGAGCTGTGAATCATAATAAATAATTTTCCCATATAATACTGTAAATACTGTACGATGTTAAATATAAGATTTGTATTTATTCTTACGTAACCGCTTCATCCTGATCAGGGTCGAGGTTAGTACAGAGCCTCTCCGGAATTATCAGGTGCATCACCCAGGCACTCACACACTCCCAACTATTGAGTGTTTCACACCTACTAATGTGTTTTTGGACTGTGGGAGGAAACCAGCATACCCGGAGGAAACCCACACAGATACAGGAAGAGCACACCACACTCCTAACAGACTGTGACCTGAGGTTTGGACCCAAGACCCTGAGAACCCAGGACCCTGAGAACCCTCCATCGCAAGTTTAGGTTTTCTCCTTCTTCTGTAAAGTTACTATTTTGGGCATGTTTTTCTTTGCCCTGTGAAGGACTGGCGCCCCCTCCAGGGTGTATTCCCGCCTTGCGCCCAATGATTCCAGGACCCACCACGACCCTGAACTTGATAAGTGTTACAGATAATGAATGAATGAATGAACATTTTTCTTTGGACAGTGACAATATCTTAAATGTTTGACTCTTTGGGACCAACTGATACGCAATGACTAGCCGTTAGCAGAGATTCTGATTAAACCTTACATTTCTTCTCTCGCAAAATGATCAGTTTGGAGATGAGATTTTGCTAAAGCACCGTCATCTTCATTTCTATTTAAATCCTTCTGTGTTTACTGTGGAATTTGGACATAAAAACAGTTAATATTTAACTGGTGAAGCTAATTGACAGGAAGTGGCTGAGGTAACACCTGCTCTCAGCAGTGTGAACTGTGTGTGTGTGTGTGTGTGTGTGTGTGTGTTAGCAGCCTAGTCATCAGTGCTAATCACTCTCAACCTTTTCCAGGGAAATTTGTGTACTTCCTACTCAACTTAACCTCATTTCCTTTTCAGGTTGTTGTAGCATTGTTTTTCCCGTGGCTCTTCCTCTGCGCACTCATTCCCCGTTCACACGCACGTTTATTCATCCTTCAAAAAAGATAAAGCTCCTAGCATTAACCTACTGATTAACTGTGTTGACAAGCTCCAGGGAGATTAAATACCTATTTACCTACATTTTAGGCTCTCGCGGGAATGTATTACAGAAAGTTTTAAATATTATCTCTGACACTATATAGTTTTCTCTGTTGAAGTCATGGCATTGTTTATATGGCTTCATCAGCGTTTGGCAAGCTTAGCAAACTTAACTTTGAACCTATGCCACATTCAAGTGCTTTTAGTTTTACTGGAAAGACACGTTTAAATTTTAATGCTATGGCTTTAAAAAGGAGCTAAAAAGTCTTTTCTGTGAACACACACCGCAAAAATACTTTGTTGTTGTTTTTAAATTGCTGCAGATATATTCAATTAGTAAAAGGCATGATTAAGTCTACGCTATAAAAATGAACAGTACATCATCTTGTAGCCAAAGGCTGGGGTTAGCAAAGGTTACGTTAGCAATTTATGTTTCTTTATTTAACGATAGCAACTGGCAAGTCTGCCTGACCTTGATTAAGACCTGCAAGTGTTTTCACTGGCTTTTGAAGATAAATTAATTGCAACGATTTGTGATTTTTATTGTTTGTTAGCAACAGTAGCTTGCTAGCTCCATTGCTTAGGAGGTTAAAATTGGGCACCAAAATGGACTTGGCTTATTGATGACATCTGGGGTAAGTGGGAAATGGGAATAAGATGTAAATAAGATTCTTTTGAAGTCATGGAACCCTCACTTTTTTTCAATATACACTCTCCCTTCCAGCTCCTCTGTTTGCTGTTTTTGTCCTGTTCTTGTTCGCACATCTCTAAATGAGTTCCTCCAGACTGAAAGCAGCTCTCTCTTCACCTACTCATATTGCTTCTCATCTAAAGCTTTTTACTGTCTGTGCTTTTGCCCCAAGGCTGCAGCTGCTCCTTCCCACTGGAAATGCAATCAGTAAATTTAGCCTCCTGTTTACTGGCTGCTGAAAAGGATGCTCTTGTGCGGTGGAGAGAGAAGAGAGAGCGTTGACACAGTCTAGTTCCTGCTGAGTTTCAGGGGTTGCTGGGATTCCCTTAGACTATGTGATTACTGAAGTGTACGTGTGTATGTGTGTGTGTGCACCTGCTTGTCTCTATAAATAAACACTAAGTAGTACTTGTACCTTTAAATTACAACTTCTTAATCATTGTGATACTTCACTGACCTGTTGCTGCTATTCCAGGACCAACCCTGCAGAAACTGCAATATGTAACTTTTGGAGGAAGGTAGAAAACAAGCCCTTCTTCCCTCTTCTCCCTTGACTGCAGGACATATTATGAACTGTTCCTTTAAAGAGGGACGTATTCTCTAGTATGTAATGCCCTTGTTTTCAGAAGAAACCACCTTCTGACATGGCTTGGCGGTTAGGGAACTGGGCTTGTAACCAGAGATCACCAGAGCCAGGAGGTCATGACTGAAGCGCTCTTGAGCAAGGCACCTAACCCCCAACTGCTCCATGGGTGCCATGGCTAAGGTTGCCCACGGCTACCGGCACGTGTGCTCACAGCCCCCTAGTGTTCACTAGTGTGTGTAAATGTTTGTTTCACTACATGAATTGGGTTAAACGAAGAGGAATGTCTCAGTGCGCGGTGTCCAGTGAAGTGATCGTAATTCAAAGCTGTTAGCCTACAGAGACCTATTTATCTATACTACATTCCACATTCAATTTCATCAAGGTTATGAACATGATTTCCTGCTACAATTGGGTAAATACATGGACAATCACTTCTCTGTGCCTCAGTCAACATCAGACCTGTTTATGACATCATAATACAGCTCGCCCCATCTCATTTTCCTAAAACTCATAACCAGAACAATGCAAACATATGAACCAGGAAAACCCACGTTGCCTGACATTTGAAAGGTGATACAAGGTTTTTTTGGACAAGGACATTAGTCACCCTCTTGTCAAAGTGAATAGTGGTGTTTGCTTTTTGATAACAATAGGGGACCCCAACTGTACACATTCCTAGACTATTAATACGTCTGTATGGTGAAAGCCCCAGGGTTGAATTACATCTAGAACTATGGATGCTCACCTTTTACCTCTATTCCAATGTGTTGCATTCATTTGTTTGTGGCCCACTAATCTAATGTGTAGTCATTGTTTGTCATTAGCTAGTGTATGTGTCTATTAGCAGTGATTACAGAGTTGGGCTAGTGGTGTTCTCCTCCGGGTATGTTGAGCGCCAACGTTCCGTTCCAATGTCTCAGAGAAAGCAAGTGTTAATCTTCACCCTCTCTACGTCATAGCGTGGTGTAATTGTGGAAGTCCCAGGCATAAAATTAGGGAACGAATTGGAAAAACTGCACTCATATTTCCCCCAACATTATTGAGCCTAATGTGCTGCCGTTTCACACCAGCTGGGCAGACATGAACACCATTAGCTTTAAAGCAACACCGGGGATTTGGCTGTGTGCTGGGGAGAGAAATGAGCCGTTGTGTTGGACGAGGAAGAGGAGCTGTGAATGAGGTGATTACGGATCTCCTGTGACACTCTCATCAGGGTGTGGCCCAACGGCAGTTCAGAATGTCTCCCAAAACAATGGACTGCTTTTGTTGCCCTTTTGCTCGGGTTAGCCTGCAAATGTATTATAAAAACATTAGTAATACTAACATACACTCTCTCTCTCTCTCTCTCTCTCGCTCTCTCGCTGATTCACAGTCCTTTGTGCTGGCCTCTTGGGTAAGAACAGGAAAGGATTGAGCTTTTCTTTATCTTGGCAAAACATGGCTTCCGACAGAAGTGTAATGAGTAATTTGTGAATGGGAGCGAAGCCAGTGTTTCTCTCTGCTCTCCTTTCATCTCGTCCAACAACACCGAGGCTCCAGCATCCCTGTAGTGGCAGGAAGGTGGATGTGGTTGGAAAGCAACAGGGATGTCTGACTTCCTGCATGTCTCATGGAAGGGAAGCGAGGCAAGCGTAGGTGTGTTAGAAAAGAAAAAAATAAAAGCAGTGCAGGGCTCCGTGGTGGGATGGAACACACAGTTGTGCGAGGAATATTTCAGTACGTCTTTAAAGAACCGAAGTTTCCGCTTCCTGATTCCCATCTGGGAACTTTATATAGAAAGATGGATAGATAGATAGATTAATGGAAGAATAGATGGATTCATAATTGATTGTGGTAAAGTATATTCAATATATATGTATGTCATATTTAATTAAGTTTCTTCTTAATTCAATTATTAAAATGAATAATTATTTGTTGTTTACTTCAAAAGTGTAAAAAGCGCTTTAATTTGGCTTCCACGGCTGGTGATGACATCATTTCCTGTTTTACTGCTAACATTAGCCGGGAAAATACAACGTGGCAGACGTTCATCTCATGCTCTGAACGTGTTCCACTTGCAGTAAAGTATCATAGAGGCAATGTCGTAAGTTCATCTAGTAATTAATAAGTTCATATCATAAAAAGACAATGTTAAGAACAGTAAGTTAAAACAAATAAATTCAAGCAGTTTATTTACATGTGTATAAGCTAACAGCCCTATTAGCGGCTATTGTTGGTGCAGGAAATTGACTATGTACCGTGTGGTGTGTAATTAAGAGTGCAGGCGCTCAATATTTTGTATTGTTTATTTTTTTACAGTTTTCACCTGAATGTTAATAAGTAACAGTGGTGAATCTTACTATGGCTCAGTCTTCATTGACTCTGGTTTAACTCCATAAGACGCTACATTTCCTGAACGGTCTGCTGTCTTTAGGCACTCGGGCTGTTTACCGGTACTTGGAAAATAGCTTGAGTTTGTTTACTCGCTGTGTTCTGTTGGCGTACTGTACATTCACTTGTTTCCCAGCCCTTGGCTTAAAATCAAGAATGCCTGTTAACCTCCGAGCTAAATTTAATTAAGCTAAAAATAGCCAGGCAGCACAAATGGTGAATTGGATCTCTGCCATTGTTTTGATGTTGTGCCCAAGTAGTTGTTGACCAACAGCTCAGACACAGAAGGGCGTCATTTAGGCGAGTGTGCTCACGTACTTTCATTTCAAATAACATGGGTTGGATTCTATGGAGAGAGAGTAGTCTCAAATTACTCAAATAAAAAATTATGACAAATGTGTAAATTTTACTCCACAAATGAAACACACGTTAAGTATGTTTCACTATTCACAGATAAATATGTCACAACCTGTGTCTCACGGTCTGCAATTTGTACAATACAGTTAAATTAATAAATACATAAACTACAGTCAAATTCAAAAAATACATCAACTACAGCTAAATTCATAAATACATAAACTACAGTTAAATTCAAAAATACATAAACTACAGCTAAATTCATAAATACATAAACTACAGTTAAATTCATAAATACATAAACTACAGCTAAATTTATAAAAACAAACTACAGTTAAATTTATAAATACATAAACTACAACTAAATTCATAAATACATAAACTACAGCTAAATTTATAAAAACAAACTACAGTTACATTTATAAATACATAAACTACAGTTACATTCATAAATACATAAACTACAGTTACATTTATAAATACATAAACTACAGTTAAATTCATAAATACATAAACTACAGTTAAAATCATAAACTACAGTTAAATTCATAAATACATGTTTTTGGTTTTCATAGATATACCATAATTTTATGCAAAAATACATTTGTTTAAATTTACATCCCATAGTCACCTGACAGCAAGGAGACGGCGGACCACTGTTGACCCACTGAGGGCAAAGTTGGAGGTGCACTAGTGTTTTACACAGCGTTTTCTGGGCGGACCACTGCTGATTAAACAGAATTTTACACAAAATGCCACTTTTTAGCACTTTTACATTCACAGTCCAATTTACATTTTTTTCCTTCATTAGGTTCTTTTTGTTATTCTTTATAAATTAGATCAGTAAATAATTTTAATCAGCACAGTGTCAACATTTTTATCATTATCATTTTAGATCAGAGGAGTTGGTGTGTTCTCCCCGTGTCCGCGTGGGTTTCCTCCGGGTGCTCCGGTTTCCTCCCACAGTCCAAAAACACACGTTGGTAGGTGGATTGGCGACTCAAAAGTGTCCGTAGGTGTGAATGTGTGTGTGTCCGTGTTGCCCTGTGAAGGACTGGCGCCCCCTCCAGGGTGTATTCCCGCCTTGCGCCCAATGATTCCAGGTAGGCTCTGGACCCACTGCGACCCTGAATTGGATAAGGGTTACAGATAATGAATGAATGAATGAATTTTATATCAGGCTTATATTCATTATTATATCTCTCAGAGTTGTTGGTAATATTTGTATTAGTGTGTTTTCCAGAATTAAAGTCTCTGTGAATGTAAAATCTTTGAGGAGATTATAAATGAGTTATATCCTGTACAGGACAGTAATCTGAGTGGTCCGATGGTCTACAGTCAGTGGTGTGCCAGCCTTTTTGTGCCAGTGGACCGATATATGCTCGCTGTCTGGATCCAAGAGTGACATTTTCTCTAAGTGTAAAATAGCCCTGCTTCCCTCCATTTTTCAGCACAGTGTTCTGTTAAATGACAAAACAGTAAAGAGCGGGTAGTGTTCTCCTCCAATGGTGTTGAGCTCCAGTGAAATTGTGTTGTCATCCAACCACTGCAGCCAGTAGACAAATATATACGGTACATATATTTTGGGCTGTAGCTCTTGGCATGGTTGTCTGCAGGGGTCAAGAATTTGTTATTTGTGTTGTTTTAGTCGTGTCCCTGTGGGACTGTTTCCCATCTACCTGCTCTGGTGGGTTACCATTACACTTCTTAATAAAAGCCAGATTGTGGGGAAAACACTTCATTTTGAGCCCCTGTTGCTACCACTGGACGAGAAGGAAAAGATGTGTGTGTGTGTGTGTGTGAGTGTGAGAACATGTACAGTGTGTGTGTGTGTGTGTGTGTGTGTGTGTGTGTTTGTGTTCAGGCACAAGAGGGGGCAGTTTCCTGTTGCTTTTCCAGAGGAAAATAACCCTAGGCAGTTACAAGCCTGCTCCTAGCTTTACTGCCGTACTCTCTTACTTGGTTTTATACTGCTCCCAAGGCTTTAATAGGCCTCTGTTAGCCACCACATCTACAGGAGGAACTAATACGGCTTCTGGGAAGAGCTGCCGTACCTGTAACCCTCAAGAGTTGCTGATCACACCGCCATGATCAAACCTTATGACGGGTTTAAGATGAGACGTGTGAAAACACCGTGACGCTGAGCATTGCTACCAATTTCTGTCAAAAGTACAAGCTTTGTTCAACGGTGTTTTACAAGGACAGACAAAGTAGAAATGGAGACAGCATTATTAACCTGTGAAGGTCCAAAACGGGACGGAATGGGACAAGCACTGCATTTATTTTAATATCTTTGGCATTTTTTGTCTTATAAAGAAATTTAAACAAGTAAATTATATTAAAAAAAAGGAAGATAAGCCCAGACTCCTAAAAGCTACAAGGCCTTTTAAAATATCAGAATTAGTAAATTAGTGCAGGTAATAGATGGTGGTTGAATTGTAATTCTAACACACACACACACACACACACACACACACTGTTGAGTCACCAATCCACCTACCAACATGTGTTTTTGGGAGGGAACCAGAGCACCCGGAGGAAACCCATGCAGACACAGGGAGAACACACCACACTCCTCACAGGCAGTCACCCGGAGGAAACCCATGCAGACACAGGGAGAACACACCACACTCCTCACAGACAGTCACCCGGAGGAAACCCACGCAGACACAGGGAGAACACACCAAACTCCTCACAGACAGTCACCCAGAGGAAACCCACGCAGACACAGGGAGGACACACCACACTCCTCACAGACAGTCACCTGGAGGAAACCCACATGGACAAGGGGAGAACACCACACTCCTCACAGACAGTCACCTGGAGGAAACCCACGCAGACACAGGGAGAACACCACACTCCTCACAGACAGTCACCCGGAGGAAACCCACGCAGACACAGGGAGAACACACCAAACTCCTCACAGACAGTCACCCGGAGGAAACCCACGCAGACACAGGGAGAACACACCACACTCCTCACAGACAGTCACCTGGAGGAAACCCACATGGACAAGGGGAGAACACCACACTCCTCACAGACAGTCACCTGGAGGAAACCCACGCAGACACAGGGAGAACACCACACTCCTCACAGACAGTCACCTGGAGGAAACCCACGCAGACACAGGGAGAACACCACACTCCTCACAGACAGTCACCCGGAGGAAACCCACGCAGACACAGGGAGAACACCACTCTCCTCACAGACAGTCACCCGGAGGAAACCTACGCAGACACAGGGGAGAACACCACACTCCTCACAGACAGTCACCAGACAGACAGACAGCTCCAATATCATTGAACGTTGTAATTGTTTTGGCGAACGCTGTAAACGCACTGGTGTTGAAATACGCTGCTTTCAAAGCCTGTCTTTAATGTGACTCCTTCATTCTCAGGTTTTGCCTCCTAAGGCACTTTGTTGTGAGAGAGCTGGTCAGCCAGCAAGGCATCGAGGTTGTTGCCTTCTCTTTCAGAAACAGCCACAGATCCTTCATCATCTAAAAGCTAATCTGTCAAGCAGATGTCCCACCTGTCTAGGTCTAACATCGTAGAAGGCCCTTCTCGGTTATGATCATGCCCTGAAGATGAGCTGTTTAGGAGCAGAGAAGACAGCTGTGTTCAGACTCTTTGGCTTTCTTCGGTTGTAAGCTAACGTCCTGCCATTTGCATGCAATAATGCTTCAGCAACTGCCCCACAGCCCCAACCAGACGCACAAGCACACTGTCACATATTAACCCACCCCAGCGGGCCTTTAAATATTTCTCTTTCCATGAGATTGGAAACCCTGACCGAAAGTAGGGCTAAATTAAGGAGCATAAAGAGAGAAAGTGAATCAACACCAGATTCCAAACAACTTGCCAGAATTTTGTTTAATATGTAGGCCGGCGTTTTCACTCTGACCTTTAAAGCTGTAAAATGCCCCAAAAACTGTCCGTTAGGCGAGATATCTTAGGTTTCTCAAAACATAAAGACGGGTTTCAAAGTAGCCCACCTTCAAAATACAACATCAGAACCAGCCTCGGAACCAGAGGAACTCATGACTGTTGTGGCACCAAAGTAGGGAGTAAGTAGGCAACAAATGAAGCAAAGGTTACATATTCTACCTGGAAGAAGCACAGTAAGTACATTTCATTTTCATCCAGATCCAGTCACACTTCAGGATGCTGTTCCTCAACAAACTGAGGTGAATGTGGAGCTGAAAACTGATTAAAGTTTCACTGCAATGTTGCAAGGATGAGTTATTCCATGAGTGAGCATCCGAATATTATTTAGAAATGCACACAAGCAGCGTTTTACACCCTTTCATATTTCAAACCTGCTGTTTTCTCGAGTTTTGAAAAACGATTCCCACCACGGTGCCAAGCTAAGTTTACCCTAGTCCACATGAGCAGGACATTTCCTCCATGTTCTTAGAGTTTCTCACTAATCTCACTCCATTTTTTCGAGGCTAAGCAAGAGGTCAGAGAGATATATGGCACAAGCTTTTCAGGTAAGTTCCAGTGCAGAGATGTTGCAGTGTAAATTCAAAATCCTGTTATTTGCAGTGTTCTAGGAAAGGATAAAATCATTATCACTCTTTTTGCTGCTCTGTTAGCGACCTGGGGAATTTTGAGTGGACTTCTAGATCCACCTGGCCTCAACAACACTCTATGAATTGAATCTGGGGGATAAAGAAGACTCCCTTTATCACCTTGTAGTTGGGCTCACTGTGAATAAGATCTACCAAATAACGTAAAGTTGGATGGTCACTCAAACTGCATGGGGAATGAATATATATCTTCACACCAGTCGCGATTGCTCTAAGACTGCAAGGGAAGCTCAGCTTCCCCTAAAATGTAAAAAAAATAAGTGATCAAATATATACTGTTGTGTGTGCATGTCATTGAATAAATATGCACCACAACGCGCTCAACTTTTGTTCAGAATCAGCTTCTTATCACTGGTAAAGACGTGGCTTTCCTCTCAATCATTCCCACAGCTTCACAGTGCTTTAAACAGTGAGGACACTGAGCGTCCACAGAGTTCAATAGTGAGGCAGCGAAGTGCAGCGAAACGAGACGAGTCATTGGATAAATGCTGGGCTTTGTCCCGCCCATTGGACGCTCAGCGTCTCTGGGGGTCTATGGGGCAGTGGGCTGGCCTCGGCTGACCCGGACCCTCAGCTTCTGCATGATTGGATGATCTGTCTGAGGCTGAATCCCTTTTTGATTGACAGCGAAATGAGCGAATCAGCGATCCTTTGGTGTAAAGATCCGTGGGAGCACAGGCGGACACACTTCACATGGGCCAAGGCCGTTTAAGCAGCCTAGCTCTGCTGGCCATTGAGAGGACACTAGTCAAGTCCCTGGAAAAGACGCCTTGTTGGTACGACAGGGTCACAGATCATTTTCTTTAAAAGGAACGGAGGGTAGAATTTACGTATAAATAAACCGACACATTTTATGATGTAGGCCGAAATTGAGCTTCACCTCTTTCAAAGACCAGCATCCGCCACTGCTTCACACCAAACACTGATGGTTTCATACCTGTTGAAAAGGGACTCATCAAAGTTGTCTACACTATGACTTTCCAAAAGCATACTAAAGTAGGGACCCATAGCCTGGAATCTATTAATACACAAGCTCATTTATTTATTTGACATAATGAAGCCAACATAACATTAACACGACTTGGATATTTCCTAAGACCATTATGTTTCATTGCAACGCAGCTGTTTGTTGATAATTGATTGAGGAAATGAAACAATGACTTGAATCTTTTTCAAATGCATCATTTCCCTCAGAAGGGGACAGTTTTATACTTTAACAGAATTGATCCAATGGGTTCTGTAGTGAAACTAGGCCCCTAATCGTACCAGTCTAATCCTAACCCTAATCCTGAACCCAGAGCTATCTGCACCCTCTACCTGTGTCATTTTCACATCTCAGGAGAACCCTGAAAGTGGGTGGAGGTTCTGTATCTGTCACAAGAATGGGAGAACGTCACCTTCTGATTTACTTTTTGATTTTATATGAAGAAGCAGAGACACCGTTTAGTGTATTCCTCGAACTGTTTCAAGTAAACACTGAGAAATGACTTGGAAGGACCTTTTGTTTCTTACACTAGACTCCAAATCCTGCTCCTTCTTCTTCCCTGGCCACATACAGATAAGGGCTTGTAGCTCAGCAGCCAAATTAACAGAGCTTTCTGCATTGTTTTCCATTGTTAGTGACTCAAGCCTGTGTCGTCCAGTTCAACAGTATCATTATAAAGAGATTATAATCAGTGGGTTTTTTAAAAAAAATGGTGGTTGAGTTTGCGTGAATCGAATGACAGTCCTGTGATTGTGTTCATTCAATCAGTAATTGGCACTGATTCTTGCTCCGCCCTTATGTTCCAGCTCAGCACACTTGGTACACGCAACCCAAAGGGTAACCACATGCTGCTTGGATACTCTGGTTCCATACAGGACACTTGGCAGTGGACAAAATGCATGCCGGTGGATTTGAAAGTGCACTGCCCTGTGGGAAATGCTATAAGATAAACTAGTTAAGGGCAGATGAACTGATCTTCCATGTTCTTTTAAAGCTGTGGTGTAACAAAGTATGAAGGGTAAATCACCAACAGGCAGCCAAGAAAAGTCCATCAAGGTTTTAACTAATGACCATAATTTACTATAATATAGTTTGTTCATTCATTCAGTAGCGGTCCAGAGTGGACCGGGTGCCAGCCTATTGAAGGGCATCACACACACTCACCCAGTCACACTCACTCACACCTATAGACAATTACCTACAGCCAGTCCACCTACCAACATGTGTTTTTAGATTATGGGAGGAAACCAGAGGAAGCACACACATACACAGGAAGAACACACCAACCTCTTCACAGGCAGGGACCCAAGGATCGAACCCAGGACCCTCTATCACCAACAGCAAAAGCATAATAGTTGTAAGATGGCATGTGGAAGTAAAATGGGAAAAACCGACTCGTTAGTAGCTTGTGAGCGTCTCATTTTGCTCTGGGAAGACAGAAAAAGTTTGTCAACTGTACATGATTAGAACGAGAATGAGAACGAAGCCAGCCGGCTTTTATTACTGCACCAAGACGTTGGCCGAGTCCCAAATGTCTCCTCCCACCCTATGTAGTGCACAGGGTAAAAAAAGGGCTGCACTCACTCAAAAAAACATTTATATTCAGCTATAAACTTTACAGGGCGGCACGGTGGCGCAGCAGGTAGGTATCGCAGTCACACAGCTTCAGGGACCTGGAGGTTGTGGGTTAGATTCCCGCTCCGGGTGACTGTCTGTGAGGAGTGTGGTGTGTTCTCCCTGTGTCTGCGTGGGTTTCCTCCGGGTGACTGTCTGTGAGGAGTGTGGTGTGTTCTCCCTGTGTCTGCGTGGGTTTCCTCCGGGTGACTGTCTGTGAGGATTGTGGTGTGTTCTCTCTGTGTCTGTGTGGGTTTCCTCCGGGTCACTGTCTGTGAGGAGTGTGGTGTGTTCTCCCTGTGTCTGCGTGGGTTTCCTCCAGGTCACTGTCTGTGAGGAGTGTGGTGTGTTCTCCCTGTGTCTGCGTGGGTTTCCTCCAGGTCACTGTCTGTGAGGAGTGTGGTGTGTTCTCCCTGTGTCTGCGTGGGTTTATTCCGGGTGACTGTCTGTGAGGAGTGTGGTGTGTTCTCCCTGTGTCTGCGTGGGTTTCCTCCAGGTGACTGTCTGTGAGGAGTGTGGTGTGTTCTCCCTGTGTTTGCGTGGGTTTCTTCCGGGTTACTGTCTGTGAGGAGTGTGGTGTGTTCTCCCTGTGTCCACATGGGTTTCCTCCAGGTGACTGTCTGTGAGGAGTGTGGTGTGTTCTCCCTGTGTCTGCGTGGGTTTATTCCGGGTGACTGTCTGTGAGGAGTGTGGTGTGTTCTCCCTGTGTCTGCGTGGGTTTCCTCCAGGTGACTGTCTGTGAGGAGTGTGGTGTGTTCTCCCTGTGTTTGCGTGGGTTTCTTCCGGGTTACTGTCTGTGAGGAGTGTGGTGTGTTCTCCCTGTGTCCACATGGGTTTCCTCCAGGTGACTGTCTGTGAGGAGTGTGGTGTGTTCTCCCTGTGTCTGCGTGGGTTTCCTCCAGGTGACTGTCTGTGAGGAGTGTGGTGTGTTCTCCCTGTGTTTGCGTGGGTTTCTTCCGGGTGACTGTCTGTGAGGAGTGTGGTGTGTTCTCCCTGTGTCCACATGGGTTTCCTCCAGGTCACTGTCTGTGAGGAGTGTGGTGTGTTCTCCCTGTGTTTGCGTGGGTTTCTTCCGGGTGACTGTCTGTGAGGAGTGTGGTGTGTTCTCCCTGTGTCCACATGGGTTTCCTCCGGGTAACTCTCTGTGAGGAGTGTGGTGTGTTCTCCCTGTGTCTGCGTGGGTTTCCTCCG